>NC_074689.1:38276926-38306926 GCF_029448725.1 Salvelinus fontinalis
TTGTGTTCAGTGTAGTTTTGGAGGGCATCATGTGTTACTAGTTGCCCTCCTACAGACGTGAAGATACGATGCCCCATGGGACCAGTGTGACACAGCTGAGCACTGCACACACACACACACGCACACGCACACGCACACGCACACGCACACGCACACACACACACACACACACAGTCTTATTCAGACACACACAGTCCAGCGGGCGGCAGACAACAGTCACCTTGTCGCCTTCGATTGTCCTCGGCCCATGTTGCTGGAGCGACACCCCACACACGGGCCCCGGATTCTGCTGTGGGCCGAGGGCTCTGATAGGCTACTGCTGTGGGCCGAGGGCTCTGATAGGCTAGTGCTGCCCACGGCTGACATTTCTGTTACTTCAGCTCTGCAGAACAAACAGAATCCACTCTGACTAACTAGTCTAACAGAATCCACTCTGACTAACTAGTCCAACAGAATCCACTCTGACTAACTAGTCTAACAGAATCCACTCTGTCTAACCAGTCCAACAGAATCCACTCTGACTAACTAGTCCAACAGAATCCACTCTGCCTAACAAGTGCCCCAGAATCCACTCTGCCTGACAAGTGCCCCAGAATCCACTCTGTCTGACAAGTGCCCCAGAATCCACCCTGCCTAACAAGTGCCCCAGAATCCACTCTGCCTAACAAGTGCCCCAGAATCCACTCTACCTAACAAGTGCCCCAGAATTCACTCTGTCTGACAAGTGCCCCAGAATCCACTCTGCCTGACAAGTGCCCCAGAATCCACTCTGTCTGACAAGTGCCCCAGAATCCACTCTGCCTAACAAGTGCCCCAGAATCCACTCTGCCTAACAAGTGCCCCAGAATCCACTCTGCCTAACAAGTGCCCCAGAATCCACTCTGTCTAACACGTGCCCCAGAATCCACTCTGCCTAACAAGTGCCCCAGAATCCACTCTGCCTAACAAGTGCCCCAGAATCCACTCTGGGCGATTCATGGAAAGCCAGCAAAATATATCAGCATGTCCCTCCCCGATAGCACTGTCTGTGTGTATGTGGTGTCTGTGTGGCTGTGATGTGTGGTGTATGTGGTATGTGTGTGTATGTGGTGTCTGTGGTGTGTGGTGTCTGTGGTGTGTGTGTGTCTGTGGTGTGTGGTGTCTGTGGGTATGTGGGGTGTGGTGTCTGTGTGTATGTGGTGTCTGTGTGGTGTGGTGTCTGTGTGGTCTATGTGTCTGTGGTGTGTGGTGTCTGTGTGTATGTGGTGTCTGTGGTGTGTGGTGTCTGTGGTGTGTGGTGTCTGTGGTATGTGTGTGTCTGTGGTGTGTGGTGTCTGTGTGTATGTGGGGTGTGGTGTCTGTGTGTATGTGGTGTCTGTGTGGTGTGGTGTCTGTGTGTATGTGGTGTCTGTGTGTCTGTGATGTGTGGTGTCTGTGGTGTGTGGTGTATGTGTGTATGTGGTATCTGTGTGTATGTGGTGTATGGTGTCTGTGATGTGTGGTGTATGTGGTATGTGGTGTCTGTATGTCTGTGGTGTCTGTGTGTATGTGGTGTGTGGTGTCTGTGTGTATGTGGTGTGTGTGTGTGTGTGTGTGTGTGTGTGTGTGTGCCTGTGTGTGTTTGTGTGGTGTCTGTGTTGTGTCTGTCTGTGGTGTGTGGTGTCAGTATTGTGTGTGTGTGTGTGTGTGTGTGTGTGTGTGTGTGTGTGTGTGTGTGTGTGTGTGTGTGTGTGTGTGTGTGTGTGTGTGTGTGTGTGTGTGTGTGTGTGTGGTGTGTGATGTCTGTGGTGTGTGTGATGTCTGTGGTGTGTGTGTGGTGTCTGTGGTGTGTGTTTGTGTGGTGTCTGTGGTGTGTGTGATGTCTGTGGTGTGTGTGTGGTGTCTGTGGTGTGTGTGTGGTGTCTGTGGTGTGTGTTTGTGTGGTGTCTGTGGTGTGTGTTTGTGTGATGCCTGTGTTGTGTCTGTCTGTGGTGTGTGTATGTGTCTGTGTTGTGTGTGTGTGTGTCTGTGGTGTGTGTGTCTGTGGTGTGTGTGTATGTGGTGTGTAAGATGGGATAAGACCCCATCCCTCCCTCTCTCACCAAAAGGTCCTCTTCCATTCTAGTTCTATAGGAAAGTAATATTGCTTTAGTATATAACGTTGGAGACGTCTGCTTGCCTCACTACATCTGTGGCTGTAGGCAAGGCCCTAGTCCCTGGGCTGGCCGACATGTGTTGGGCAGATGGCACAGACGAGAGAGAAGACATACGAAGGCCAGAAAGGGCACCCATCTCTCTCTCGCTACCATTCCAACCCCTAACACATCACGGAACATAACCCTTCACTTCACTCATCATGAGCAGCAGGAAATACCCTATGGGTGGTGCCCTGACAAAACTCTATGTATGAGAAAGCGTGTCTGTGTGTGTGTCTCTCTCTCTCGGTTTGACGAGCTCCAGGAAACAGTTATCAGTCCCAGTTTAGAGATGTACCATTCATTCATTCCCACTCACCACATTTACAGCTCTGTCTAATTACACAGTTAAGATCTCTCTCTCTCTCTCTCTCTCTCTCTCTCTCTCTCTCTCTCTCTCTCTCAAAAAGCAAAAATAGGTTTTGATTTTATTGCAAATGTATTAAAAACAAAAATACCTTATTTACATAAGTATTCAGACACTTTGCTATGAGACTCGAAATTGAGCTCAGGTGCATCCTGTTTCCATTGATCATCCTTGAGATGTTTCTACAACTTGATTGGAGTCCACCTGTGGAAAATTCATTTGATTGAACATGATTTGGAAAGGCACACACCTGTCTATATAAGGCCATACAGTTGACAGTGCATGTCAGAGCAAAAACAAAGCCATGAGGTCGAAGGAATTGTCCGTAGAGCCCCGAGACAGGATTGTGTCGAGACACAGATCTGGGGAAGGGTACCAAAAAATGCAGCATTGAAGGTCCCCAAAAACACAGTGCCCTCCATCATTCTTAAATGGAAGAAGTTTGGAACCACCAAGACTCTTCCTAAAGCTGGTCGCCCGGCCAAACTGAGAAATCAGAAGAGAAGGGCCTTAGTCAGGGAGGTGACCAAGAACCCGATGGTCACTCTGACAGAGCTCCAGAGTTCCTCTGTGCAGCACTCCACCAACCAGGCCTTTATGGTAGAGTGGACAGACAAGGCAGTAAAAGGCACATGACAGCCCGCTTGGAGTTTGCCAAGAGGGACCTAAAGGACTCTCAGACCATGAGAAACAAGATTCTCTGATCTGATTAAACCAAGATGGAACTCTTTGGCCTGAATGCCAAGTGTCATGTCTGGAGGAAACCTGGCACCATCCCTACGGTGAAGCATGGTGGTGGCAGCATCATGCAGTGGGGATAATTTTCAGCGGCAGGGACTGGGAGACTAGTCAGGATCGAGGCAAAGATGAACGGAGCAAATTACAGAGAGATCCTTGATGCGCTCCAGATCGCTCAGGACCTCGGACTGGGGCGAAGGTTCACCTTCCAACAGGACAACGACCCTAAGCACACAGACAAGACAACGCAGGAGTGGCTTTGGGACAAGTCTCTGAATGTCCTTGAGTGGCCCAGCCAGAGTCCGGACATGAACCCGATCAAACATCTCTGGAGAGACCTGAAAATATCTGTGCAACGACACTCCCCATCCAACCTGACAGAGCTTGAGAGGATCTGCAGAGAAGAATGGGAGAAACTCCCCAAATACAGGTGTGCCAAGCTCTTAGCGTCATACCCAAGAAGACTTGAGGCTGTAATCGCTGCCAAAGGTGCTTCAACAAAGTACTGAGTAAAGGGTCTGAATACTTTGGTAAATGTGATATTTCATTTTTTAAGTTTTACACATTTGCTAAATTTCACCCTGAGGTAATGCTTCTTCTGTTTTATAAACCAGGTTTGCTGTTTATTTGAGCAATATGAGATGGAAGGACGTTCCATACACTAAGGCTCTATATAATACTGTACACTTTCTTGAATTTGTTCTGGATTTAGGGACTGTGAAAAGACCCCTGGTGGCATTTCTGGTGGGGTAAGTTTGTGTGTGTCAGAGCTGTGTGTAAGTTGACTACGCAAACAATTTGGGATTTTCAACACATTAACGTTTCTTATAGTGTGTGTGTTGTTTCAGCGGTGTAACGCGGACATAGATGGTGTGTGTGTTGTTTCAGCGGTGTAACACGGACAGAGATGGTGTGTGTTGTTTCAGCGGTGTAACACGGACAGAGATCGTGTGTGTGTTGTTTCAGCGGTGTAACGCGGACATAGACGGTGTGTGTGTCGTTCAGCGGTGTAACACGGACAGAGATCGTGTGTGTGTTGTTTCAGCGGTGTAACGCGGACATAGATGGTGTGTGTGTTGTTCAGCGGTGTAACGCGGACAGAGATGGTGTGTGTGTTGTTTCAGCGGTGTAACGCGGACAGAGATGGTGTGTGTGTTGTTTCAGCGGTGTAACGCGGACAGAGACGGTGTGTGTGTTGTTTCAGCGGTGTAACGCGGACAGAGACGGTGTGTGTGTGTTGTTCAGCGGTGTAACGCGGACAGAGACGGTGTGTGTGTTGTTCAGCGTGGTAACACGGACAGAGACGGTGTGTGTGTGTTGTTCAGCGGTGTAACACGGACATAGACGGTGTGTGTTGTTCAGCGGTGTAACACGGACAGAGATGGTGTGTGTTGTTCAGCGGTGTAACACGGACATAGACGGGGTGTGTGTTGTTCAGCGGTGTAACGCGGACAGAGACGGTGTGTGTGTGTTGTTCAGCGGTGTAACACGGACAGAGACGGGGTGTGTGTTGTTCAGCGGTGTAACGCGGACAGAGACGGTGTGTGTTGCTTCAGCGGTGTAACACGGACATAGACGGTGTGTGTTTCAGCGGTGTAACACGGACAGAGACGGTGTGTGTGTTGTTCAGCGGTGTAACACGGACATAGACGGTGTGTGTGTTGTTTCAGCGGTGTAACACGGACATAGACGGGGTGTGTGTTGTTTCAGCGTGGTAACACGGACAGAGACGGTGTGTGTGTGTTGTTCAGCGGTGTAACACGGACATAGACGGTGTGTGTTGTTCAGCGGTGTAACACGGACAGAGATGGTGTGTGTTGTTCAGCGGTGTAACACGGACATAGACGGGGTGTGTGTTGTTCAGCGGTGTAACGCGGACAGAGACGGTGTGTGTGTGTTGTTCAGCGGTGTAACACGGACAGAGACGGGGTGTGTGTTGTTCAGCGGTGTAACGCGGACAGAGACGGTGTGTGTTGCTTCAGCGGTGTAACACGGACATAGACGGTGTGTGTTTCAGCGGTGTAACACGGACAGAGACGGTGTGTGTGTTGTTCAGCGGTGTAACACGGACATAGACGGTGTGTGTGTTGTTTCAGCGGTGTAACACGGACATAGACGGGGTGTGTGTTGTTCAGCGGTGTAACACGGACAGAGACGGTGTGTGTGTTGTTTCAATAGCACTACGAACAGTGATAACTATCCCTCTCTCATCTCGTAGGCTTCAACCAGGGTAGTGACGCAGAACATCTCGCTCGATGTCACGTTGCCTGCATCATTCCCAGCATGCACACATTGTCATGTTAAACCTCCTTACTGTGACGTCGTTTACCAAACACACACAAACCCCACTGTGTATGTTAAATGTTGCTTTGCAGGGGACGGGGACGTGGACGGGGGACGGGGAGGGGGGTGGGAATGGGGGGGGGGGGGGGTCCCCTTATTGTCCTCTCATTGTTGGGGTGTTTCTTTGAGGGTCGGGTCCCGGGGTTTTGTGGGTGACCCACTATACGGAGGACAAACCCTGGAGAGAAGCCTGGTGTCCTATCAGTTGGTCACGGCCCACTGCTCTTGGCAACAACAGCCGTCCTGGCAGGCATCGCTAGGCTAGCTAGCTGTGTAGCATAGCTGTCACTGGCGTAACACAGTTTCTCGCCCCACTCAAGGTTGGAGTTCACCCCCCCCCCAAAAAAACAAACAAATTCAGGCAGGCAGCCAATCACAAAGTACCGATCGCTGTCCGTGGAGCTGAAATTGTGACTCGTCTATGCAGCTGCCTATCGAATCGATTATAGGCTTTCTGTAGTTCCAGGGCATATAGCTTTGCTTTAGCTAATTAATACATGTTCATTGTTAGGCCTGTTTGGTCGTTAAGCCGAGCGTTTCAGGAAGCTATACACGGTGTGTCACAAGGCTGCCATGTAGACTGCTGGCTGGCGGCAAAAATGTAAGTCCTTGTTCAGTCATTGAGACAACAGCATACTAATCAACAACCAACTTAATTTTTATACATAAAACTGTCCAGTACAGCCGTGACATGTCCTATATATCCTATATGTCCTATATGTCCTATATATCCTATATGTCCTATATATCCTATACATCCTATATATCCTATATATCCTATATGTCCTATATGTCCTATATGTCCTATATGTCCTATATGTCCTATATATCCTATACATCCTATATATCCTATATATCCTATATGTCCTATATGTCCTATATGTCCTATATATCCTATATGTCCTATATATCCTATATGTCCTGTATATCCTATATGTCCTATATATCCTATATGTCTTATATGTCCTATATGTCCTATATGTCCTATATGTCCTATATGTCCTATATATCCTATATGTCCTATATATCCTATATGTCCTGTATATCCTATATGTCCTATATATCCTATGTGTCCTATATATCCTATATGTCCTATATGTCCTATATATCCTATATGTCCTATATGTCCTATATATCCTATATGTCCTATATGTCCTATATGTCCTATATGTCCTATATATCCTATATGTCCTATATATCCTATATGTCCTATATATCCTATATGTCCTATATGTCCTATATCCTGTAACTACTATAGTAACTAGAGTATATAGAGGCCTATAGTAACTAGAGTATATAGAGGCCTATAGTAACTACAGTATATAGAGGCCTATAGTAACTACAATATATAGAGCCCAATAGTAACTACTATAGTAACTACAGTATATAGAGGCCTATAGTAACTAGAGTATGTAGAGGCCTATAGTAACTACAGTATATAGAGGCCTATAGTAACTACAGTATATAGAAGCCTATAGTAACTACAGTATATAGAGACCTATAGTAACTACTATAGTAACTACAGTATCTAGAGGCCTATAGTAACTACAGTATATAGAGGCCTATAGTAACTACTATAGTAACTACAGTATGTAGAGGCCTATAGTAACTACAGTATATAGAGGCCTATAGTAACTACAGTATATAGAGGCCTACAGTAACTACTATAGTAACTACAGTATATAGAGGCCTATAGTAACTACAGTATGTAGAGGCCTATAGTAACTACAGTATATAGAGGCCTATAGTAACTACTATAGTAACTACAGTATATAGAGGCCTATAGTAACTACAGTATATAGAGGCCTATAGTAACTACAGTATATAGAGACCTATAGTAACTACTATAGTAACTACAGTATATAGAGGCCTATAGTAACTACAGTATCTAGAGGCCTATAGTAACTACAGTATCTAGAGGCCTATAGTAACTACAGTATCTAGAGGCCTATAGTAACTACAGTATCTAGAGGCCTATAGTAACTACAGTATGTAGAGGCCTATAGTAACTACAGTATATAGAGGCCTATAGTAACTACAGTATGTAGAGGCTTATAGTAACTAGAGCACAGGTGTCAAACTCATTCCACGGAGGGCCGAGTGTCTGAGGGTTTTCGTTCCTCCCTTGTACTTGATTGATGAATTAACATCACTAATTAGTTAGGAACTCCCCACACCTGGTTGTCTAGGGCTTTATTGAAAGGAAAAACCAAAAACCTGCAGACACAAGGCCCTCCGTGGAATGAGTTTGACACCCCTGAACTAGAGTATATAGAGGCCTATAGTAACTACAGTATCTAGAGGCCTATAGTAACTAGAGTATATAGAGGCCTATAGTAACTACAGTATCTAGAGGCCTATAGTAACTACAGTATATAGAGGCCTACAGTAACTACAGTATATAGAGGCCTATAGTAACTACAGTATATAGAGGCCTATAGTAACTACAGTATGTAGAGGCCTATAGTAACTACAGTATATAGAGGCCTATAGTAACTACAGTATATAGAGACCTATAGTAACTACTATAGTAACTACAGTATATAGAGGCCTATAGTAACTACAGTATCTAGAGGCCTATAGTAACTACAGTATCTAGAGGCCTACAGTAACTACAGTATATAGAGGCCTATAGTAACTACAGTATATAGAAGCCTATAGTAACTACAGTATATAGAGACCTATAGTAACTACTATAGTAACTACAGTATCTAGAGGCCTATAGTAACTACAGTATATAGAGGCCTATAGTAACTACTATAGTAACTACAGTATGTAGAGGCCTATAGTAACTACAGTATATAGAGGCCTATAGTAACTACAGTATATAGAGGCCTACAGTAACTACTATAGTAACTACAGTATATAGAGGCCTATAGTAACTACAGTATGTAGAGGCCTATAGTAACTACAGTATATAGAGGCCTATAGTAACTACTATAGTAACTACAGTATATAGAGGCCTATAGTAACTACAGTATATAGAGGCCTATAGTAACTACAGTATATAGAGACCTATAGTAACTACTATAGTAACTACAGTATATAGAGGCCTATAGTAACTACAGTATCTAGAGGCCTATAGTAACTACAGTATCTAGAGGCCTATAGTAACTACAGTATCTAGAGGCCTATAGTAACTACAGTATCTAGAGGCCTATAGTAACTACAGTATGTAGAGGCCTATAGTAACTACAGTATATAGAGGCCTATAGTAACTACAGTATGTAGAGGCTTATAGTAACTAGAGTATATAGAGGCCTATAGTAACTACAGTATCTAGAGGCCTATAGTAACTAGAGTATATAGAGGCCTATAGTAACTACAGTATCTAGAGGCCTATAGTAACTACAGTATATAGAGGCCTACAGTAACTACAGTATATAGAGGCCTATAGTAACTACAGTATATAGAGGCCTATAGTAACTACAGTATGTAGAGGCCTATAGTAACTACAGTATATAGAGGCCTATAGTAACTACAGTATATAGAGACCTATAGTAACTACTATAGTAACTACAGTATATAGAGGCCTATAGTAACTACAGTATCTAGAGGCCTATAGTAACTACAGTATCTAGAGGCCTACAGTAACTACAGTATATAGAGGCCTATAGTAACTACAGTATATAGAGGCCTATAGTAACTACAGTATGTAGAGGCCTATAGTAACTACAGTATATAGAGGCCTATAGTAACTACAGTATATAGAGGCCTATAGTAACTACAGTATGTAGAGGCCTATAGTAACTACAGTATATAGAGGCCTATAGTAACTACAGTATATAGAGGCCTATAGTAACTACTATAGTAACTACAGTATATAGAGGCCTATAGTAACTACAGTATATAGAGGCATATAGTAACTACAGTATGTAGAGGCCTATAGTAACTACAGTATGTAGAGGCCTATAGTAACTACAGTATATAGAGGCCTATAGTAACTACAGTATGTAGAGGCCTATAGTAACTACAGTATGTAGAGGCCTATAGTAACTACAGTATATAGAGGCCTATAGTAACTACTATAGTAACTACAGTATGTAGAGGCCTATAGTAACTACTATAGTAACTACAGTATATAGAGGCCTATAGTAACTACAGTATATAGAGGCCTATAGTAACTACAGTATGTAGAGGCCTATAGTAACTACAGTATGTAGAATGGGTCCACCACAGCCTGGAGGTCCCGGTTGAGGCCCGTCTGTTTTCTATAGTGAGTACTGCCAAACCCAGACTTTCCTGAGACATTGTGCATTATATATTATACATTATATGTCTGTTGTGCTGCACACAATTGAAATGTATCCTTGAATAATGCATGCCAAGATATACCAGAGATAAGGGACTGTTGATATTGCAACCACACAACTCAAAACGCCGGCTCGCCAGTACGAACAAAATCAACCACACAACTCAAAACGCCGGCTCGCCAGTCTGAACAAACTCAACCACACAACTCAAAACGCCGGCTCGCCAGAATGAACAAAATCACAAACCGTTTTTTAATGTTTTGTTTTGTTGTTTGAATCCTCAATAACTGTTAAAGATGATCATTTGTTTGCATCTGTAAATACAACTCATCTCTTTCTTTAACGTGTTGAGACCCCGGGAATTAAGGACAACGAATCAATCAAAGATGTCGCAGAACTCCTCCCCTTCAGGCCAGTTTCCCTGACGTTGCTACGGCAATCAAGCAGTTTTTTTTTAATTTTTTAATTTTTTAACCATCACTGTAACTGTCACTTCTGCGGAGAGATTGTTTTTCAAAAACTAAAACTCAAAAGAACTACCTAATAAAAAAACATTCGGCTCTTCGTTCTTCTATGTTGAACACCTGAGTAAACTCTAGTAAATTCATAAGCGGCGACATAGTCTTGACCACAGCATTTGTTCACCAATATCCCCTTAACTTTTAATCAGTTCAGTTAGTTATTTTTTTTCATTGGCACTTTGATTAGTCACATTCTTGAAACCCAAGAAACAAACATTTAGCTTCCTAGTACATATGGAAATTTAAAAGTTTATGAATTACTTTTTGGAGGTTTACTGTAAGCTTGGAAGGTATCCAGATTTTCACACCGACATACCGTTCTTCTGCCATCCTAGGATTTATGGTATTACCGACATAGTACACAAGGGGGCACTAAAACGCAAAAACAGCCCATTGGGCATCTATTACCAGCATGGCAAAAAAATGAGCACAATAGCGAATTCTCATGGAGAGGATAGGAGAGGAGAGGAGAGGAGAGGGAGCTGTTAGCCCCCAGTCAGTTAGAAAGGCTTAATTAAGGAGAGGAGAGGAGAGGAGAGGAGAGGAGAGGAGAGGAGAGGAGAGGAGAGGAGAGGAGAGGAGAGGAAGAGGAGAGGAGAGGAAGAGGAGAGGATGGGAGAGGAGAAGAGAAGAAAGGAGAAGAGAGGAGAGGAGAGGAGAGAGCAGAGCAGAGCAGAGGAGAGGAGAGGAGAGGAGAGGAGGAGAGGAGAAGAGAGGAGAAGAAAGGAGAAGAGAGGAGAGGAGAGAGCAGAGCAGAGCAGAGGAGAAGAGAGGAGAGGAGGAGGAGAGGAAGAGGAGAGGAGAGGAGAGGAGAGGAGAGGAGAGCAGAGGAGAGCAGAGGAGAGCAGAGGAGAGCAGAGGAGAGCAGAGGAGAGCAGAGGAGAAGAGAGGAGAAGAGAAGAGAAGAGAAGAGAGGAGAGGAGAGGAGAGGAGAGGAGAGGAGAGGAGAGGAGAGGAGAGGAGAGGAGAGGCTTTCAAGGATCTGGGAAGAAAGGGCTGTCCTATGTTTACATTTGATAACGTAAGCAACAGATTTTCTGCTTGGGAGGAGCAGGATAAAGAGACACCTCCTGAATACAGCCCCACCTGATTGGCTGTTCCACACACCTCCTGAATACAGCCCCACCTGATTGGCTGTTCCACACACCTCCTGAATACAGCCCCACCTGATTGGCTGTTGCACACACCTCCTGAATACAGCCCCACCTGATTGGCTGTTGCACACACCTCCTGAATACAGCCCCACCTGATTGGCTGTTCCACACACCTCCTGAATACAGCCCCACCTGATTGGCTGTTCCACACACGTCCTGAATACAGCCCCACCTGATTGGCGTTCCACACACCTCCTGAATACAGCACCACCTGATTGGCTGTTCCACACACCTCCTGAATACAGCCCAACCTGATTGGCTGTTCCACACACCTCCTGAATACAGCCCCACCTGATTGGCTGTTCCACACACCTCCTGAATACAGCCCCACCTGATTGGCTGTTCCACACACTCCCTGAATACAGCCCCACCTGATTGGCTGTTCCACACACCTCCTGAATACAGCCCCACCTGATTGGCTGTTCCACACACCTCCTGAATACAGCTCCACCTGATTGGCTGTTCCACACACCTCCTGAATACAGCCCCACCTGATTGGCTGTTCCACACACCTCCTGAATACAGCCCCACCTGATTGGCTGTTCCACACACCTCCTGAATACAGCCCCACCTGATTGGCTGTTCCACACACCTCCTGAATATAGACCCACCTGATTGGCTGTTCCACACACCTCCTGAATATAGAAAGCTGGCTGGGGACACACACACTAAATACGGGGCATCCTGACATTTGGAGATAATCATTATTTGGAAGGAAAAACAGAGAGAACGAAACAAAGTGTGTGTGTATCAGTGTGTGTGTGTATCAATGTGTGTATGTATCAGTGTGTGTGTGTGTGTGTGTGTGTGTATCAGTGTGTGTGTGTGTGTGTGTGTGTGTGTGTATCAGTGTGTGTGTGTGTGTATCAGTGTGTGTGTGTGTGTGTGTATCAGTGTGTGTGTGTATCAGTGTGTGTGTGTGTGTGTGTGTATCAGTGTGTGTGTGTGTGTGTGTGTATCAGTGTGTGTGTGTATCAGTGTGTGTGTGTGTGTGTGTGTGTATCAGTGTGTGTGTGTATCAGTGTGTGTGTGTGTGTGTGTGTATCAGTGTGTGTGTGTGTATCAGTGTTTATTAGTGTGTGGAACAGTGCTGGTTGTTATCAGTGTGTCTGTAAAAGACTTCAGGTCACTAATGACGAACTAAACCCTCTGGTCTGGAGCCAAGGGCCAGTCACTGTTTATGAGAGTGAGACAGACAAAGCCCTCTGGTCAGGAGCCAAGGGCCAGTCACTGTTTATGAGAGAGTGAGACAGACAAAACCCTCTGGTCCGGAGCCAAGGGCCAGTCACTGTTTATGAGAGAGTGAGACAGACAAAGCCCTCTGGTCTGGAGCCAAGGACCAGTCACTGTTTATGAGAGAGTGAGACAGACAAAGCCCTCTGGTCTGGAGCCAAGGACCAGTCACTGTTTATGAGAGAGTGAGACAGACAAAGCCCTCTGGTCTGGAGCCAAGGACCAGTCACTGTTTATGAGAGTGAGACAGACAAAACCCCAAAGCATTACCACAATACAACCCAAACACAATGTAGAACCAAAACCTCACCAAGATCCCACCAAGACGCCACCAAAACCCAACCAAGACGCCACCAAGACGCCACCAAAACCCCACCAAAACCCAACCAAGACGCCACCAAGACGCCACCAAAACCCAACCAAGACGCCACCAAAACCCAACCAAGACGCCTCCAAGACGCCACCAAAACACAACCAAAACCCCCCCAAGACGCCACCAAGATGCCACCAAAACCCCACCAAAACCCAACCAAGACACCACCAAAACCCCATCTTCCCCAGGTGTAGTTGGTTAGTTATCCTACCTGGTCGTGGCTGGCTTCGATGGAGCTCCCGATGCCGTGGAAAGTCATCTGTACAGGTGAGAGTGTCAGGTAGGTCATGAACTCTCTACCATTCTGACCATCGCTGTACAGCACCTGGAAGACACAGGGACAAACACACAATGACACTACCGTTCAAAAGTTTGGGGTCAGTTAGTAATGTCTTTGTTTTTTAAAGAAAAGCACATTTTTTGTCCATTAAAATAACATCAAATTGATCAGAAATACAGTGTAGACATTGTTAATGTTGTAAATGACTATTGTAGCTGGAAACGGCTGATTTTTTTATGGAATATCTACATTGGCGTACAGAGGCCCATTATCAGGAACCATCACTCCTGTGTTCCAATGGCACGTTGTGTTAGCTAATCCAAGTGTACCATTTTAAAAGGCTAATTGATCATTAGAAAACCCTTTTGCAACTATGTTAGCACAGCTGAAAACTGTAGTTCTGATTAAAGAAGCAATAAAACTGGCCTTTAGACTAGTTGAGTATCTGGAGCATCAGCATTTGTGGGTTCGATTACAGGCTCAGAATGGCCAGAAACAAATAACTTTATGAAACTCGTCAGTCTATTGTTATTCTGAGAAATGAAGGCTATTCCATGCGAGAAATTGCCATGAAACTGAAGATCTCGTACAATGCTGTGTACTACTCTCTTCACAGAACAGTGCAAACTGGCTCTAACCAGAATAGAAAGAGGAGTGGGAGGCCCCGGTGCACAACTGAGCAAGAGGACAAGTACATTAGAGTGTCTAGTTTGAGAAACAGACGCCTCACAAGTCCTCAACTGGCAGCTTCATTAAATAGTACCCTGCAAAACATCAGTCTCAACGTCAACAGTGAAGAGGAGACTCCGGGATGCTGGCCTTCTAGGCAGAGTTGCAAAGAAAAAGCCATATCTCAGACTGGCCAATAAAAATAAAAGATTAAGATGGGCAAAAAAATACAGACAATGGAACTCTGGACAGAGGAATACTGGAAAAAAAGTGTTATGGACAGACAAATCTAAGTTTGAGGTGTTCGGATCACAAAGAAGAACATGAAAAAATGAAAATATGTTGGAGGAGTGCTTGACGCCATCAGTGAAGCATGGTGGAGGTATTGTGATGATTTGGTGGTGGTAAAGTGGGAGATTTGTACAGGGTAAAATGGATCTTGAAGAAGGCTATCACTCCATTTTGCAACGCCATGCCATACCCTGTGGATGGTGCTTAATTTGAGCCAATTTCCTCCTACAACAGGACAATGACCCAAAGCACAGCTCCAAACTATGCAAGAACTATTTAGGTAAGAAGCAGTCCGCTGGTATTCTATCTATAATGGAGTGGCCGGCACAGTCACCAGATCTCAACCCTATTGAGCTGTTGTGGGAGCAGCTTGACCGTATGGTACGTAAGAAGTGCCCATCAAGCCAATCCAACTTGTGGGAGGTGCTTCAGGAGGCATGGGGGTGAAATCTCTTCAGATTCCCTCAACAAATTGACAACTAGAATGCCAAAAGGTCTGCAAGGCTGTAATTGCTGCAAAAGGAGGATTCTTTGACGAAAGCAATGTTTGTATAACATTGAGCACACAACCATGCAATCTCCACAGACAAACATTGGCAGTAGACTGGCCTTGCTGAAAAGCTCTGTGACTTTCAACGTGGCACCGTCATAAGATGCCACCTTTCCAGCAAGTCAGTTTGTCAAATGTCTGCCCTGCTAGAATTGAATGGAAGCAAGTCCCCACAGCAATGTTCCAACATCTAGTGGAAAGCCTTCCCAGAAGAGTGGAGGCTGTTATAGCAGCAATGTTCCAACATCTAGTGGAAAGCCTTCCCAGAAGAGTGGAGGCTGTTATAGCAGCAATGTTCCAACATCTAGTGGAAAGCCTTCCCAGAAGAGTGGAGGCTGTTTTTGCAGCAATGTTCCAACATCTAGTGGAAAGCCTTCCCAGAAGAGTGGAGGCTGTTATGGCAGCAATGTTCCAACATCTAGTGGAAAGCCTTCCCAGAAGAGTGGAGGCTGTTATAGCAGCAATGTTCCAACATCTAGTGGAAAGCCTTCCCAGAAGAGTGGAGGCTGTTATAGCAGCAATGTTCCAACATCTAGTGGAAAGCCTTCCCAGAAGAGTGGGGGCTGTTATAGCAGCAATGTTCCAACATCTAGTGGAAAGCCTTCCCAGAAGAATGGAGGCTGTTATAGCAGCAATGTTCCAACATCTAGTGGAAAGCCTTCCCAGAGAGTGGAGGCTGTTACAGCAGCAATGTTCCAACATCTAGTGGAAAGCCTTCCCAGAAGAGTGGAGGCTGTTATAGCAGCAATGTTCCAACATCTAGTGGAAAGCCTTCCCAGAAGAATGGAGGCTGTTATAGCAGCAATGTTCCAACATCTAGTGGAAAGCCTTCCCAGAGAGTGGAGGCTGTTATAGCAGCAAAGGGGGGGACCAACTCCATATTAAATGGCCATGATTTTGGAATGTAATGTTGGACCAGCAGGTGTCCCACATACTTCATCTGTTTACCTTCAGACGAATCCCTGTGACACTTGTGGGGGTCGTACAGCAGAACGAGTCAGATGCTTCAGACGTTTTCATGAGAAGATAATCATATGGAGAATCCACCGCAGATGTGGAAGGCTCACGTAAACAGAACAGTGAGGGTGGATTGAGACACAGCCCATGTAATAACAGATATCTCTAGTTTAACCTGACAGACGTGGTGGATTGAGACACAGCCCATGTAATAACAGATATCTCTAGTTTAACCTGACAGACGTGGTGGATTGAGACACAGCCCATGTAATAACAGATATCTCTAGCTTAACCTGACAGACGTGGTGGATTGAGACACAGCCCATGTAATAACAGATATCTCTAGCTTAACCTGACATATGTGGAGGATTGAGACACAGCCTATGTAATAACAGATATCTCTAGTTTAACCTGACAGATGTGGATGGGGATTGTGTTTCTTAGATGGATGCACCGATGTGTCAGTAGACTCCAGGCGGTTAAGAAAGAGAGAGACATGGTTTGTTCTGATTTTCCCAGTTCCAGTCTGGTATTAACACTGTACAGCTGCTATGTCCTTACTAACTCTGATTAATAACAGGATCCTGAAACATCTCAGCACGGAGAATAGACCAGAAGGATCCTGAAACATCTCAGCACGGAGAATAGACCAGAAGGATCCTGAAACATCTCAGCACGGAGAATAGACCAGAAGGATCCTGAAACATCTCAGCACGGAGAATAGACCAGAAGGATCCTAAAACATCTCAGCACTTAGAATAGACCAGAAGGATCCTGAAACATCTCAGCAGAGAGAATAGACCAGAAGGATCCTGAAACATCTCAGCACGGAGAATAGACCAGAAGGATCCTGAAACATCTCAGCAGAGAGAATAGACCAGAAGGATCCTGAAACATCTCAGCACGGAGAATAGACCAGAAGGATCCTGAAACATCTCAGCAGAGAGAATAGACCAGAAGGATCCTGAAACATCTCAGCACGGAGAATAGACCAGAAGGATCCTGAAACATCTCAGCAGAGAGAATAGACCAGAAGGATCCTGAAACATCTCAGCACGGAGAATAGACCAGAAGGATCCTGAAACATCTCAGCAGAGAGAATAAACCAGAAGGATCCTGAAACATCTCAGCAGAGAGAATAAACCAGAAGGATCCTGAAACATCTCAGCACGGAGAATAGACCAGAAGGATCCTGAAACATCTCAGCAGAGAGAATAGACCAGAAGGATCCTGAAACATCTCAGCAGAGAGAATAGACCAGAAGGATCCTGAAACATCTCAGCACGGAGAATAGACCAGAAGGATCCTGAAACATCTCAGCACGGAGAATAGACCAGAAGGATCCTGAAACATCTCAGCACGGAGAATAGACCAGAAGGATCCTGAAACATCTCAGCACGGAGAATAGACCAGAAGGATCCTAAAACATCTCAGCAGAGAGAATAAACCAGAAGGATCCTGAAACATCCCATTAATGAAACTTGCAACAACACCCGTTATATTCCAAACAAAGTGACTACGGCCCAAATGGTACCCTATTCCCTACATCGTGCACTATTTTTAACCAGGGTCCATCAAAAGTAGTGTGCCAAGTAGAGAATAGTGTGCCAATTGGGATGGGTCAGTGCTGTGCCAGGTTAAACCAACAGGGTCAGTGCTGTGCCAGGTTAACCCAACAGGGTCAGAGGTTAACCCAACAGGGACAGTACTGTGCCAGGTTAACCCAACAGGGTCAGAGGTTAACCCAACAGGGTCAGAGGTTAACCCAACAGGACAGTGCTGTGCCAGGTTAACCCAACAGGGTCAGAGGTTAACCCAACAGGGTCAGAGGTTAACCCAACAGGGACAGTGCTGTGCCAGGTTAACCCAACAGGGTCAGAGGTTAACCCAACAGGTCAGTGCTGTGCCAGGTTAACCTAACAGGGTCAGTGCTGTGCCAGGTTAACCCAACAGGGTCAGAGGTTAACCCAACAGGGTCAGTGCTGTGCCAGGTTAACCCAACAGGGTCAGAGGTTAACCCAACAGGGTCAGTGCTGTGCCAGGTTAACCCAACAGGGTCAGAGGTTAACCCAACAGGGTCAGTGCTGTGCCAGGTTAACCCAACAGGGTCAGAGGTTAACCCAACAGGGTCAGAGGTTAACCCAACAGGGTCAGAGGTTAACCTAACAGGGTCAGTGCTGTGCCAGGTTAACCCAACAGGGTCAGAGGTTAACCTAACAGGGTCAGTGCTGTGCCAGGTTAACCCAACAGGGTCAGAGGTTAACCCAACAGGGTCAGAGGTTAACCTAATAGGGTCAGAGCTGTGCCAGGTTAACCCAACAGGGTCAGAGGTTAACCCAACAGGGTCAGAGGTTAACCTAACAGGGTCAGTGCTGTGCCAGGTTAACCCAACAGGGTCAGAGGTTAACCTAACAGGGTCAGTGCTGTGCCAGGTTAACCTAATAGGGTCAGAGCTGTGCCAGGTTAACCCAACAGGGTCAGAGGTTAACCCAACAGGGTCAGAGGTTAACCCAACAGGGTCAGAGGTTAACCCAACGGGGTCAGAGATTAACCCAACAGGACAGTGCTGTGCCAGGTTAACCCAACAGGGTCAGTGCTGTGCCAGGTTAACCCAACAGGGTCAGAGGTTAACCCAACAGGGTCAGAGGTTAACCCAACGGGGTCAGAGATTAACCTAACAGGGTCAGAGCTGTGCCAGGTTAACCCAACAGGGTCAGAGGTTAACCCAACAGGGTCAGAGGTTAACCCAACAGGGTCAGAGGTTAACCCAACGGGGTCAGAGATTAACCCAACAGGACAGTGCTGTGCCAGGTTAACCCAACAGGTCAGTGGTGTGCCAGGTTAACCCAACAGGGTCAGAGGTTAACCCAACAGGTCAGTGCTGTGCCAGGTTAACCTAACAGGGTCAGAGGTTAACCAAACAGGACAGTGCTGTGCCAGGTTAACCTAACGGGGTCAGAGGTTAACCCAACGGGGTCAGTGCTGTGCCAGGTTAACCCAACAGGGTCAGAGGTTATCCCAACAGGGTCAGTGCTGTGCCAGGTTAACCCAACAGGGTCAGAGGTTAACCCAACAGGGTCAGTGCTGTGCCAGGTTAACCCAACAGGGTCAGAGGTTAACCCAACAGGGTCAGTGCTGTGCAAGGTTAACCCAACAGGGTCAGAGGTTAACCTAACAGGGTCAGAGGTTAACCCAACAGGACAGTGCTGTGCCAGGTTAACCCAACAGGGTCAGAGGTTAACCCAACAGGGTCAGTGCTGTGCCAGGTTAACCCAACAGGGTCAGAGGTTAACCCAACAGGGTCAGTGCTGTGCAAGGTTAACCCAACAGGGTCAGAGGTTAACCTAACAGGGTCAGTGCTGTGCCAGGTTAACCCAACAGGGTCAGAGGTTAACCTAACAGGGTCAGTGCTGTGCCAGGTTAACCTAGCAGGGTCAGAGGTTAACCCAACAGGGTCAGAGGTTAACCCAACAGGGTCAGAGGTTAACCTAACAGGGTCAGTGCTGTGCCAGGTTAACCCAACAGGGTCAGAGGTTAACCTAACAGGGTCAGTGCTGTGCCAGGTTAACCCAACAGGGTCAGAGGTTAACCCAACAGGGTCAGAGGTTAACCTAATAGGGTCAGAGCTGTGCCAGGTTAACCCAACAGGGTCAGAGGTTAACCCAACAGGGTCAGAGGTTAACCTAACAGGGTCAGTGCTGTGCCAGGTTAACCCAACAGGGTCAGAGGTTAACCTAACAGGGTCAGTGCTGTGCCAGGTTAACCTAATAGGGTCAGAGCTGT
The DNA here is from genome assembly GCF_029448725.1 of Salvelinus fontinalis. Classification (NCBI taxonomy): domain Eukaryota; kingdom Metazoa; phylum Chordata; class Actinopteri; order Salmoniformes; family Salmonidae; genus Salvelinus; species Salvelinus fontinalis. Next base: position 38,296,592 of record NC_074689.1, read on the forward strand.
GCCAGGTTAACCCAACAGGGTCAGAGGTTAACCCAACAGGGTCAGAGGTTAACCCAACAGGGTCAGAGGTTAACCCAACGGGGTCAGAGATTAACCCAACAGGACAGTGCTGTGCCAGGTTAACCCAACAGGGTCAGTGCTGTGCCAGGTTAACCCAACAGGGTCAGAGGTTAACCCAACAGGGTCAGAGGTTAACCCAACGGGGTCAGAGATTAACCTAACAGGGTCAGAGCTGTGCCAGGTTAACCCAACAGGGTCAGAGGTTAACCCAACAGGGTCAGAGGTTAACCCAACAGGGTCAGAGGTTAACCCAACGGGGTCAGAGATTAACCCAACAGGACAGTGCTGTGCCAGGTTAACCCAACAGGTCAGTGGTGTGCCAGGTTAACCCAACAGGGTCAGAGGTTAACCCAACAGGTCAGTGCTGTGCCAGGTTAACCTAACAGGGTCAGAGGTTAACCAAACAGGACAGTGCTGTGCCAGGTTAACCTAACGGGGTCAGAGGTTAACCCAACGGGGTCAGTGCTGTGCCAGGTTAACCCAACAGGGTCAGAGGTTATCCCAACAGGGTCAGTGCTGTGCCAGGTTAACCCAACAGGGTCAGAGGTTAACCCAACAGGGTCAGTGCTGTGCCAGGTTAACCCAACAGGGTCAGAGGTTAACCCAACAGGGTCAGTGCTGTGCAAGGTTAACCCAACAGGGTCAGAGGTTAACCTAACAGGGTCAGAGGTTAACCCAACAGGACAGTGCTGTGCCAGGTTAACCCAACAGGGTCAGAGGTTAACCCAACAGGGTCAGTGCTGTGCCAGGTTAACCCAACAGGGTCAGAGGTTAACCCAACAGGGTCAGTGCTGTGCAAGGTTAACCCAACAGGGTCAGAGGTTAACCTAACAGGGTCAGTGCTGTGCCAGGTTAACCTAGCAGGGTCAGAGGTTAACCCAACAGGGTCAGAGGTTAACCCAACAGGGTCAGAGGTTAACCCAAAAGGGTCAGAGGTTAACCCAACGGGGTCAGAGATTAACCCAACAGGACAGTGCTGTGCCAGGTTAACCTAACAGGGTCAGAGGTTAAACCAACGGGGTCAGTGCTGTGCCAGGTTAACCTAACAGGGTCAGAGGTTAACCCAACAGGGTCAGAGGTTAACCCAACAGGGTCAGAGGTTAACCCAAAAGGGTCAGAGGTTAACCCAACGGGGTCAGAGATTAACCCAACAGGACAGTGCTGTGCCAGGTTAACCTAACAGGGTCAGAGGTTAAACCAACGGGGTCAGTGCTGTGCCAGGTTAACCTAACAGGGTCAGAGGTTAACCCAACAGGGACAGTGCTGTGCCAGGTTAACCCAACAGGGTCAGAGGTTAACCCAACAGGACAGTGCTGTGCCAGGTTAACCTAACAGGGTCAGTGCTGTGCCAGGTTAACCCAACGGGGTCAGAGGTTAACCCAACAGGGACAGAGGTTAACCCAACTGGACAGTGCTGTACCAGGTTAACCTAACAGGGTCAGTGCTGTGCCAGGTTAACCTAACAGGGTCAGAGGTTAACCCAACGGGGTCAGAGGTTAACCCAACAGGGTCAGAGGTTAACCTAACAGGGTCAGTGCTGTGCCAGGTTAACCCAACAGGGTCAGAGGTTAACCCAACAGGGTCAGTGCTGTGCCAGGTTAACCTAACATGGTCAGAGGTTAACCTAACAGGTCAGTGCTGTGCCAGGTTAACCTAACAGGGTCAGAGGTTAACCTAACAGGGTCAGTGCTGTGCCAGGTTAACCCAACAGGGTCAGAGGTTAACCCAACAGGGTCAGTGCTGTGCCAGGTTAACCCAACAGGGTCAGAGGTTAACCCAACAGGGTCAGAGGTTAACCCAACAGGGTCAGTGCTGTGCCAGGTTAACCTAACAGGGTCAGAGGTTAACCTAACAGGTCAGTGCTGTGCCAGGTTAACCTAACAGGGTCAGAGGTTAACCTAACGGGGTCAGTGCTGTGCCAGGTTAACCTAACAGGGTCAGAGGTTAACCTAACGGGGTCAGTGCTGTGCCAGGTTAACCTAACAGGGTCAGTGCTGTGCCAGGTTAACCTAACAGGGTCAGTGCTGTGCCAGGTTAACCTAACAGGGTCAGAGGTTAACCCAACAGGGTCAGAGGTTAACCTAACGGGGTCAGTGCTGTGCCAGGTTAACCCAACAGGGTCAGAGGTTAACCTAACGGGGTCAGTGCTGTGCCAGGTTAACCCAACAGGGTCAGAGGTTAACCTAACAGGGTCAGAGGTTAACCTAACGGGGTCAGTGCTGTGCCAGGTTAACCTAACGGGGACAGTGCTGTGCCAGGTTAACCTAACAGGGTCAGAGGTTAACCTAACGGGGTCAGTGCTGTGCCAGGTTAACCTAACAGGGTCAGAGATTAACCCGACGGACACGGCTCAGGGGGCTGGCATAGCAGCGTTGCAATAGTTATCCACGAAAAGCGCCACATTAAATGTAATTACCATCAACTTACACAACATTTACAATACAGCACTTACCCTCGTGGCCCACATGATGGTAAAGGGTCAGGTTTAGGTGTGAAAACACATAAACACACACATAAACACACACACACACACACACACACACACACACACACACACACACACACACACACACACACACACACATACAAACATAAACACACACACACACATAAACACACACATAAACACACTCACAAACAAACACAAACATAAACACACATAAACACACACTTAAACACACACATAAACACACACTTAAACACACACACAAACATAAACAAACACAAACACACACTTAAACACACAAACACACACATAAACACACGCACACACTCTCTTGTATAAACACAAACGCTTTGAGCATCCACATGTCTCTGGAGTGTCAAGCCCGGCATGTATCGAGGCTGATTTAACGTTTCACACAAGGCCACCATGTAGCAGGGAGCCTGTGTGTCGAGCCAGAGACAGCATATCATCCCCAGTCTGATTCATACCACACAACAAACACTGTTTTCAGAGCTTACTGTGTGTGTGTGTGTGTTTTCAGAGGTCTCTCTGTGTGTGTGTTTTCAGAGGTTTCTGTGTGTGTGTGTTTTCAGAAGTAGGTCTTCGCACAGATATGAGCCATGAACAGAGGAGAACAGAGGAGAATAGAGGAGAATAGAGGAGAATAGAGGAGAACAGAGGAGAATAGAGGAGAATAGAGGAGAACAGAGGAGAACAAAGGAGAACAGAGAAGAACAAATGAGAAGAAATGAGAACAGAGGAGAACAGAGGAGAACAAAGGAGAATAGAGGAGAACAGAGGAGAACAGAGGAGAATAGAGGAGAATAGAGGAGAATAGAGGAGAATAGAGGAGAACAAAGGAGAACAAAGGAGAACAGAGGAGAACAAAGGAGAACAGAGGAGAATAGAGGAGAATAGAGGAGTACAGAGGAGAATAGAGGAGAATAGAGGAAACAGGAGAATAGAGGAGAATAGAGGAGAACAGAGGAGAATAGAGGAGAACAGAGGAGAATAGAGGAGAACAGAGGAGAACAAAGGAGAATAGAGGAGAACAGAGGAGAATAGAGGAGAACAGAGGAGAATAGAGGAGAACAAAGGAGAACAAAGGAGAATAGAGGAAACAGGAGAATAGAGGAGAACAGAGGAGAACAGAGGAGAACAGAGGAGAACAGAGGAAACAGGAGAATAGAGGAGAATAGAGGAGAACAGAGGAGAACAGAGGAGAATAGAGGAGAACAGAGGAGAATATAGGAGAACAGAGGAGAATAGAGGAGAATAGAGGAGAATAGAGGAGAACAGAGAAGAATAGAGGAGAACAGAGGAGAACAGAGGAGAACAGAGAAGAATAGAGGAGAACAGAGGAGAATAGAGGAGAATAGAGATGGAAACAGATGAGAATAGAGGAGAATAGAGGAGAATAGAGATGGAAACAGAGGAGAATAGAGGAGAATAGAGGAGAATAGAGGAGAACAGAGGAGAACAGAGGAGAATAGAGGAGAACAGAGGAGAACAGAGGAGAATAGAGGAGAACAGAGGAGAATAGAGGAGAATAGAGGAGAACAGAGGAGAACAGAGGAGAACAGAGGAGAACAAAGGAGAACAGAGGAGAATAGAGGAGAACAAAGGAGAATAGAGGAGAACAGAGGAGAATAGAGGAGAACAGAGGAGAATAGAGGAGAATAGAGGAGAACAAAGGAGAATAGAGGAGAACAGAGGAGAATAAAGGAGAATAGAGGAGAATAGAGGAGAACAGAGGAGAATAGAGGATAACAGAGGAGAATAGAGGAGAACAGAGGAGAATAGAGGAGAACAGAGGAGAATAGAGGAGAACAGAGGAGAATAGAGGAGAATAGAGGAGAACAAAGGAGAATAGAGGAGAACAGAGGAGAATAAAGGAGAATAGAGGAGAATAGAGGAGAACAGAGGAGAACAAAGGAGAAAAAAGGAGAATAGAGGAGAACAAAGGAGAATAGATGAGAACAGAGGAGAATAGAGGAGAACAGAGGAGAATAGAGGAGAATAGAGGAGAATAGAGGAGAATAGAGGAGAACAGAGGAGAACAGAGGAGAATAGAGGAGAATAGAGGAGAACAGATGAGAACAGAGGAGAACAGAGGAGAATAGAGGAGAACAAAGGAGAACAGAGGTGAATAGAGGAGAATAGAGGAGAACAGAGGAGAACAGAGGAGAACAGAGGAGAATAGTGAAGAACAGAGGAGAACAAAGGAGAACAAAGGAGAACAGAGGAGAATAGAGGAGAATAGAGGAGAACAAAGGAGAATAGAAGAGAACAGAGGAGAACAAAGGAGAATAGAGGAGAATAGAGGAGAATAGAGGAGAATAGAGGAGAACAAAGGAGAATAGAGGAGAACAGAGGAGAATAAAGGAGAATAGAGGAGAACAGAGGAGAACAAAGGAGAAAAAAGGAGAATAGAGGAGAACAAAGGAGAATAGAGGAGAATAGAGGAGAACAGAGGAGAATATAGGAGAATAGAGGAGAACAGATGAGAACAGAGGAGAACAGAGGAGAATAGAGGAGAACAAAGGAGAACAGAGGTGAATAGAGGAGAACAGAGGAGAATAGAGGAGAACAGAGGAGAACAGAGGAGAATAGTGAAGAACAGAGGAGAACAAAGGAGAACAAAGGAGAATAGAGGAGAATAGAGGAGAACAAAGGAGAATAGAGGAGAACAGAGGAGAACAAAGGAGAATAGAGGAGAATAGAGGAGAATAGAGGAGAACAGAGGAGAATAGAGGAGAACAGAGGAGAATAGAGGAGAATAGAGGAGAATAGAGGAGAACAGAGGAGAATAGAGGAGAATAGAGGAGAATCGAGGAGAATAGAGGAGAATAGAGGAGAACAGAGGAGAACAGAGGAGAACAGAGAATAGAGGAGAATAGAGGAGAATAGAGGTGAACAGAGGAGAACAGAGGAGAATAGAGGAGAATAGAGAAGAACAGAGGAGAACAAAGGAGAACAGAGGAGAATAAAGGAGAATAGAGGAGAACAGAGGAGAATAGAGGAGAATAGAGGAGAATAGAGGAGAACAGAGGAGAACAGAGGAGAACAGAGGAGAATAGAGGAGAATAGAGGAGAACAGAGGATAATAGAGAAGAACAGAGGAGAACAAAGGAGAACAGAGGAGAATAAAGGAGAATAGAGGAGAACAGAGGAGAATAGAGGAGAATAGAGGAGAACAGAGGAGAACAGAGGAGAATAGAGGAGAATAGAGGAGAACAGAGGATAATAGAGAAGAACAGAGGAGAACAAAGGAGAACAGAGGAGAATAAAGGAGAATAGAGGAGAACAGAGGAGAATAGAGGAGAATAGAGGATAATAGAGAAGAACAGAGGAGAACAAAGGAGAACAGAGGAGAATAAAGGAGAATAGAGGAGAACAGAGGAGAACAGAGGAGAATAGAGGAGAACAGAGGAGAACAGAGGAGAACAGAGGAGAATAGAGGAGAACAGAGGAGAATAGAGGAGAACAGAGGAGAACAGAGGAGAATAGAGGAGAATAGAGGAGAACAGAGGAGAACAGAGGAGAATAGAGGAGAACAGAGGAGAACAGAGGAGAATAGAGGAGAACAGAGGAGAATAGAGGATAACAGAGGAGAACAGAGGAGAACAGAGGAGAACAGAGGAGAACAGAGGAGAATAGAGGAGAATAGAGGAGAACAGAGGAGAATAGAGATGGAAACAGAGGAGAATAGAGGAGAATAGAGGAGAATAGAGGAGAACAGAGGAGAACAGAGGAGAACAAAGGAGAACAGAGGAGAATAGAGGAGAACAAAGGAGAACAGAGGAGAATAAAGGAGAATAGAGGAGAACAGAGGAGAACAGAGGAGAACAAAGGAGAACAGAGGAGAATAGAGGAGAACAAAGGAGAACAGAGGAGAACAGAGGAGAACAGAGGAGAACAGAGGAGAACAAAGGAGAACAGAGGAGAATAAAGGAGAATAGAGGAGAACAGAGGAGAACAGAGGAGAATAAAGGAGAATAGAGGAGAACAGAGGAGAACAGAGGAGAACAGAGGAGAATAGAGGAGAACAGAGGAGAACAGAGGAGAATAGAGGAGAATAGAGGAGTTTGCTGATTGCTCTTCACTGCTGTGATGTCACACTGTGGAATTTCACCCAGTAGATTTGGGAGTTTATCAAAATTGGGTTTGTTTTCAAATTCTTTGTGTGTGTGTAATCTGAGGGAAATACGTGTCTCTAATATGTTCATACATTTGGCAGGAGGTTAGGAAGTGCAGCTCAGATTCCACCTCATTTTGTGGGCAGTGAGCACATAGCCTGTCTTCTCTTGAGAGCCATGTCTGCCTACGACGGCCTTTCTCAATAGCAAGGCTATGCTCACTGAGTCTGTACATAGTCAAAGCTTTCCTTAAGTTTGAGTCAGTCACAGTGGTTAGGTATTCTGCCACTGTGTACTCTCTGTTTAGGGCCAAATAGCATTCTAGTTTGCTCAGTTTTTTTTGTTAATTCTTTCCAATCTGTCAAGTAATTATCTTTTTGTTTTCTCATGATTGGGTTGGGTCTAATTGTGCTGCTGTCCTGAGGCTCTGTGGGGTCTGTTCTCTCTCAGTTTCTCTCTCTCTCTCTCTCTCTCTCTCTCTCTCTCTCTCTCTCTCTCTCTCAGTTTCTCTCTCTCTCTCTCAGTTTCTCTCTCTCTCTCTCTGTTTCTCTCTCATTTTCTCTCTCTCTCTGTTTCTCTCTCTCTCTCTCAGTTTCTCTATCTGTTAATATCTCTCTCTCTGCTTCTCTCTCTCTCAGTTTCTCTATCTGTTAATATCTCTCTCTCTGTTTCTCTCTCTCTCAGTTTCTGTCTCTACAACACCGTGCAGCTGACACCGATCTCTGATCAACAAATCCTAAGCAAAACAAACCATTTAGCTCAAAGCATGCATTTCATGATTCAATTAAAACGTATTTATTTCTGATTAAAACTAAAAGCCTAGTTTCAGTATTACAGCCTCTGTCACAGTGCTTCATGCAGTTAAGCTACCGTAGCCTACAGGTAACCTACGGGTAGCCTACAGTTAAGCTACGGGTAACCTACGGGTAGCCTACAGTTAAGCTACCGTAGCCTACAGGTAACCTACGTGTAGCCTACAGTTAAGCTACGGGTAGCCTACAGGTAACCTACGTGTAGCCTACAGGTAACCTACGGGTAGCCTACAGTTAAGCTACGGGTAGCCTACAGGTAACCTACGTGTAGCCTACAGTTAAGCTACGGGTAGCCTACAGGTAACCTACGTGTAGCCTACAGGTAACCTACGTGTAGCCTACAGTTAAGCTACGGGTAGCCTACAGGTAACCTACGTGTAGCCTACAGTTAAGCTACGGGTAGCCTACAGGTAACCTACGGGTAGCCTACAGGTAACCTACGGGTAGCCTACAGTTAAGCTACCGTAGCCTACAGGTAACCTACGGGTAGCCTACAGGTAACCTACGGGTAGCCTACAGTTAAGCTACCGTAGCCTACAGGTAACCTACGGGTAGCCTACAGGTAACCTACGGGTAGCCTACAGGTAACCTACGGGTAGCCTACAGGTAACCTACGGGTAGCCTACAGGTAACCTACGGGTAGCCTACAGGTAACCTACGGGTAGCCTACAGTTAAGCTACGGGTAACCTACGTGTAGCCTACAGTTAAGCTACGGGTAACCTACGGGTAGCCTACGGGTAACTGGCAGCTTCACTGACATCATAGGCCTCTCAGCGTCAATCTGTCTGTCTGTCCACCCAGTCAATAGAATGCCTCATACTATCGAGGCCGTTCCACATGAACTAAAACCCTCTCACCCCCCCCCCCCTTCCTCCATCCCTTCATCCCTCTCCTCAGTCAGCACCTTCCATAACGCCATCACTCCATCCCTCTCCTCAGTCAGCACCTTCCATAACGCCATCACTCCATCTGTATTGCTTTAATTCAGACAGACAGGCTGACATTTCTCAGAGAGACGGAAGCTGTGTCCGGTCAAACCCACGCTTCTCTTTCACTCTCGTTGTCGCTCGCTCTGTTTCTCTCTCTCTCTCTCTTTTTCTTTCTTTCATCTTTCTTTCTTTCTGTCTCTCTCGCTACTTGACACCGTCTTTCTTTCTCTCTGGCTCGGTCTCTGATCATACCAGAAGAGCAATCAGTCAATGCCCAGTTAATGGAAAAATTGGCTGAAAAAGAGAAATGGGTAGAGTGAAAGAGAAATGGAGGGAGAGCGAGAGAGAGAGGGAGAAGCAGGTGGAAGAGCAGAGAAACAGTAGTTCTTTACAGAATGAACCTACCTGGGTCAATGCCATCCTACAGGTGAGTACTATATCAATGATACAGCCTGCCGTCCTACAGGTGAGTACTATATCAATGATACAGCCTGCCATCCTACAGGTGAGTACTATATCAATGACACAGCCTGTCATCCTACAGGTGAGTACTATATCAATGACACAGCCTGCCGTCCTACAGGTGAGTACTATATCAATGACACAGCCTGCCGTCCTACAGGTGAGTACTATATCAATGATACAGCCTGTCATCCTTCCATCCGTTATGTATTACACTCCGGGGAATTCAGAGAATTCTGTTTCAACTTTATATTAACTTGTTTTAATAAACGTGTTGTTGATCAAGCTTTCATCAGCCCCTGATTTCTTCTCTGCCTTTCCCCACTCACAGTTTCCCACAGGATATTAGAAGGGCGGGGACTACTGTGTGTGTGTGTGTGTGTGTGTGTGTGTGTGTGTGTGTGTGTGTGTGTGTGTGTGTGTGTGTGTGAGACAGCCCTGGTATTATTAGTAGGGTAGTTATGTGATGCTACCCATTATGAAAGGAAAGCACGATGACAGAGTGTGTGTGTGTGTGTGTGTGTGTGTGTGTGTGTGTGTGTGTGTGTGTGTGTGTGTGAGACAGCCCTGGTATTATTAATAGGGTAGTTATGTGATGGTACCCATTATGAAAGGAAAGCACGATGACAGAGTGTGTGTGTGTGTGTGTGTGTGTGTGTGTGTGTGTGTGTGTGTGTGTGTGTGTGTGTGAGACAGCCCTGGTATTATTAGTAGGGTAGTTATGTGATGGTACCCATTATGAAAGGAAAGCACGATGACAGAGTGTGTGTGTGTGTGTGTGTGTGTGTGTGTGTGTGTGTGTGTGTGTGTGTGTGTGTGTGTGTGTGTGTGTGTGACAGCCCTGGTATTATTAATAGGGTAGTTATGTGATGGTACCCATTATGAAAGGAAAGCACGATGACAGAGTGTGTGTGTGTGTGTGTGTGTGTGTGTGTGTGTGTGACAGCCCTGGTATTATTAATAGGGTAGTTATGTGATGGTACCCATTATGAAAGGAAAGCACGATGACAGAGTGTGTGTGTGTGTGTGTGTGTGTGTGTGTGTGTGTGTGAGACAGCCCTGTTATTATTAATAGGGTAGTTATGTGATGGTACCCATTATGAAAGGAAAGCACGATGACAGAGTGTGTGTGTGTGTGTGTGTGTGTGTGTGTGTGTGTGTGTGTGTGTGTGTGTGTGTGTGTGTGTGTGTGTGTGTGTGTGTGTGTGTGTGAGACAGCCCTGTTATTATTAATAGGGTAGTTATGTGATGGTACCCATTATGAAAGGAAAGCACGATGACAGAGTGTGTGTGTGTGTGTGTGTGTGTGTGTGTGTGTGTGTGTGTGTGTGTGTGTGTGTGTGTGTGTGTGTGTGTGTGTGTGTGTGTGTGTGTCCATTCGGCCATCAGATTTGCCACCAATGCTCCTTATAGGACACATCACTGCCCTCTACACTCCTCTGTAAACTGGTCATCTCTGTATACCCGTCGCAAGACCCACTGGTTG
>NC_074689.1:38311926-38314426 GCF_029448725.1 Salvelinus fontinalis
CATATGTGTTCTGTTAGAAGGTACATGTGATTGAGTGTGTTCTGTTTAGAAGGTAAATGTGATTGAGTGTGTTCTGTTTAGAAGGTAAATGTGATTGAGTGTGTTCTGTTAGAAGGTAAATGTGATTGAGTGTGTTCTGTTAGAGGGTACATGTGATTGAGTGTGTTCTGTTAGAAGGTAAATGTGATTGAGTGTGTTCTGTTAGAAGGTAAATGTGATTGAGTGTGTTCTGTTTAGAAGGTAAATGTGATTGAGTGTGTTCTGTTAGAAGGTAAATGTGATTGAGTGTGTTCTGTTAGAGGGTACATGTGATTGAGTGTGTTCTGTTAGAAGGTAAATGTGATTGAGTGTGTTCTGTTAGAAGGTAAATGTGATTGAGTGTGTTCTGTTTAGAAGGTAAATGTGATTGAGTGTGTTCTGTTAGAAGGTAAATGTGATTGAGTGTGTTCTGTTTAGAAGGTAAATGTGATTGAGTGTGTTCTGTTAGAAGGTAAATGTGATTGAGTGTGTTCTGTTTAGAAGGTAAATGTGATTGAGTGTGTTCTGTTAGAAGGTACATGTGATTGAGTGTGTTCTGTTAGAAGGTAAATGTGATTGGGTGTGTTCTCTTTAGAAGGTAAATGTGATTGAGTGTGTTCTGTTAGAAGGTAAATGTGATTGGGTGTGTTCTGTTAGAAGGTAAATGTGATTGAGTGGTATGAAGTTAGAAGGTAAATGTGATTGAGTGTGTTCTGTTAGAAGGTAAATGTGATTGAGTGTGTTCTGTTTAGAAGGTAAATGTGATTGGGTGTGTTCAGTTAGAAGGTAAATGTGATTGGGTGTGTTCTGTTAGAAGGTAAATGTGATTGAGTGTGTTCTGTTAGAAGGTAAATGTGATTGAGTGTGTTCTGTTAGAAGGTAAATGTGATTGAGTGTGTTCTGTTAGAACGTAAATGTGATTGAGTGGTATGAAGTTAGAGGGTACATGTGATTGAGTGTGTTCTGTTAGAACGTAAATGTGATTGAGTGGTATGAAGTTAGAGGGTACATGTGATTGAGTGTGTTCAGTTAGAATGTAAATGTGATTGAGTGGTATGAAGTTAGAAGGTAAATGTGATTGAGTGTGTTCTGTTAGAGGGTACATGTGATTGAGTGTGTTCTGTTAGAGGGTACATGTGATTGAGTGTGTTCTGTTAGAGGGTAAATGTGATTGAGTGTGTTCTGTTTAGAAGGTAAATGTGATTGAGTGTGTTCTGTTAGAATGTAAATGTGATTGAGTGTGTTCTGTTAGAAGGTAAATGTGATTGAGTGTGTTCTGTTAGAAGGTAAATGTGATTGAGTGTGTTCTGTTAGAATGTAAATGTGATTGAGTGTGTTCTGTTAGAAGGTAAATGTGATTGAGTGTGTTCTGTTAGAATGTAAATGTGATTGAGTGTGTTCTGTTAGAACGTAAATGTGATTGAGTGGTATGAAGTTAGAGGGTACATGTGATTGAGTGTGTTCAGTTAGAATGTAAATGTGATTGAGTGGTATGAAGTTAGAAGGTAAATGTGATTGAGTGTGTTCTGTTAGAGGGTACATGTGATTGAGTGTGTTCTGTTAGAGGGTACATGTGATTGAGTGTGTTCTGTTTAGAAGGTAAATGTGATTGAGTGTGTTCTGTTTAGAAGGTAAATGTGATTGGGTGGTATGAAGTTAGAGGGTAAATGTGATTGGGTGGTATGAAGTTAGAGGGTAAATGTGATTGAGTGGTATGAAGTTAGAGGGTAAATGTGATTGAGTGTGTTCAGTTAGAGGGTAAATGTGATTGAGTGGTATGAAGTTAGAGGGTAAATGTGATTGAGTGTGTTCTGTTAGAAGGTAAATGTGATTGGGTGTGTTCTGTTTAGAAGGTAAATGTGATTGGGTGTGTTCAGTTAGAAGGTAAATGTGATTGGGTGGTATGAAGTTAGAGGGTAAATGTGATTGGGTGGTATGAAGTTAGAGGGTAAATGTGATTGAGTGTGTTCTGTTAGAAGGTAAATGTGATTGGGTGTGTTCTGTTTAGAAGGTAAATGTGATTGGGTGTGTTCAGTTAGAAGGTAAATGTGATTGGGTGGTATGAAGTTAGGAGACCTGGCATTCTGACTAGAAAACATCAGGTTCTCCAAATTCCAAACGGTAAAAAGAGACAAGTGCATGTTATAGTAAATCTTTAACATTGCTCACTAAATCACTGTGGCCAGAAACATAAACCTTACATAGATTAAACCAGTAAATGTACAATCTGCCTAACGTAGACATCTAATATAATCTCCTTTACAAACTGTCAATAACATAAAGCAGCCAATGAGACACACTGTTACAATCTAACTGTGTTGTTCCGTCCTTGAGGGGATCAAATTGATTCCCATTCAAAATCCTGTTTTCCCTAAACCCGAATCCTAAACCTAATCTTAACCATAAACCTAACATTAACCCTAAACCTAACCATAAACCTAACATTAACCCAAACCCTTAATTTTCCTTGTAAAACCAAACA
>NC_074689.1:38319426-38329426 GCF_029448725.1 Salvelinus fontinalis
TTCACATTTCAACTCTGAGGACAGTTTCATGTTTCAACTCTGAGGACAGTTTCACGTTTCAACTCTGAGGACAGTTTCACGTTTCAACTCTGAGGAGAGTTTCATGTTTCAACTCTGAGGACAGTTTCACGTTTCAACTCTGAGGACAGTTTCACATTTCAACTCTGAGGACAGTTTCACGTTTCAACTCTGAGGACAGTTTCACGTTTCAACTCTGAGGACAGTTTCACGTTTCAACTCTGAGGACAGTTTCATGTTTCAACTCTGAGGACAGTTTCTCTGAGGACAGTTTCATGTTTCAACTCTGAGGACAGTTTCTCTGAGGACAGTTTCATGTTTCAACTCTGAGGACAGTTTCTCTGAGGACAGTTTCACGTTTCAACTCTGAGGACAGTTTCACGTTTCAACTCTGAGGACAGTTTCACATTTCAACTCTGAGGACAGTTTCATGTTTCAACTCTGAGGACAGTTTCACGTTTCAACTCTGAGGACAGTTTCACATTTCAACTCTGAGGACAGTTTCACGTTTCAACTCTGAGGACAGTTTCACGTTTCAACTCTGAGGACAGTTTCATGTTTCAACTCTGAGGACAGTTTCTCTGAGGACAGTTTCATGTTTCAACTCTGAGGACAGTTTCTCTGAGGACAGTTTCATGTTTCAACTCTGAGGACAGTTTCTCTGAGGACAGTTTCACGTTTCAACTCTGAGGACAGTTTCACGTTTCAACTCTGAGGACAGTTTCACATTTCAACTCTGAGGACAGTTTCTCTGAGGACAGTTTCACGTTTCAACTCTGAGGACAGTTTCATGTTTCAACTCTGAGGACAGTTTCACGTTTCAACTCTGAGGACAGTTTCACGTTTCAACTCTGAGGACAGTTTCATGTTTCAACTCTGAGGACAGTTTCTCTGAGGACAGTTTCAAGTTTCAACTCTGAGGACAGTTTCACGTTTCAACTCTGAGGACAGTTTCACGTTTCAACTCTGAGGACAGTTTCACGTTTCAACTCTGAGGACAGTTTCACGTTTCAACTCTGAGGACAGTTTCACATTTCAACTCTGAGGACAGTTTCAAGTTTCAACTCTGAGGACAGTTTCTCTGAGGACAGTTTCACGTTTCAACTCTGAGGACAGTTTCACATTTCAACTCTGAGGACAGTTTCATGTTTCAACTCTGAGGACAGTTTCACGTTTCAACTCTGAGGACAGTTTCACATTTCAACTCTGAGGACAGTTTCACGTTTCAACTCTGAGGACAGTTTCATGTTTCAACTCTGAGGACAGTTTCTCTGAGGACAGTTTCATGTTTCAACTCTGAGGACAGTTTCTCTGAGGACAGTTTCATGTTTCAACTCTGAGGACAGTTTCTCTGAGGACAGTTTCACGTTTCAACTCTGAGGACAGTTTCACGTTTCAACTCTGAGGACAGTTTCACATTTCAACTCTGAGGACAGTTTCATGTTTCAACTCTGAGGACAGTTTCACGTTTCAACTCTGAGGACAGTTTCACGTTTCAACTCTGAGGAGAGTTTCATGTTTCAACTCTGAGGACAGTTTCACGTTTCAACTCTGAGGACAGTTTCACATTTCAACTCTGAGGACAGTTTCACGTTTCAACTCTGAGGACAGTTTCACGTTTCAACTCTGAGGACAGTTTCACGTTTCAACTCTGAGGACAGTTTCATGTTTCAACTCTGAGGACAGTTTCTCTGAGGACAGTTTCATGTTTCAACTCTGAGGACAGTTTCTCTGAGGACAGTTTCATGTTTCAACTCTGAGGACAGTTTCTCTGAGGACAGTTTCACGTTTCAACTCTGAGGACAGTTTCACGTTTCAACTCTGAGGACAGTTTCACATTTCAACTCTGAGGACAGTTTCATGTTTCAACTCTGAGGACAGTTTCACGTTTCAACTCTGAGGACAGTTTCACATTTCAACTCTGAGGACAGTTTCACGTTTCAACTCTGAGGACAGTTTCACGTTTCAACTCTGAGGACAGTTTCATGTTTCAACTCTGAGGACAGTTTCTCTGAGGACAGTTTCATGTTTCAACTCTGAGGACAGTTTCTCTGAGGACAGTTTCATGTTTCAACTCTGAGGACAGTTTCTCTGAGGACAGTTTCACGTTTCAACTCTGAGGACAGTTTCACGTTTCAACTCTGAGGACAGTTTCACATTTCAACTCTGAGGACAGTTTCATGTTTCAACTCTGAGGACAGTTTCACATTTCAACTCTGAGGACAGTTTCACGTTTCAACTCTGAGGACAGTTTCACGTTTCAACTCTGAGGACAGTTTCATGTTTCAACTCTGAGGACAGTTTCCCTGAGGACAGTTTCATGTTTCAACTCTGAGGACAGTTTCTCTGAGGACAGTTTCATGTTTCAACTCTGAGGACAGTTTCTCTGAGGACAGTTTCAAGTTTCAACTCTGAGGACAGTTTCACGTTTCAACTCTGAGGACAGTTTCACATTTCAACTCTGAGGACAGTTTCACATTTCAACTCTGAGGACAGTTTCACGTTTCAACTCTGAGGACAGTCTCATGTTTCAACTCTGAGGACAGTTTCATGTTTCTACTCTGAGGACAGTTTCTCTGAGGACAGTTTCACGTTTCAACTCTGAGGACAGTTTCTCTGAGGACAGTTTCACGTTTCAACTCTGAGGACAGTTTCATGTTTCAACTCTGAGGACAGTTTCACGTTTCAACTCTGAGGACAGTTTCATGTTTCAACTCTGAGGACAGTTTCTCTGAGGACAGTTTCACGTTTCAACTCTGAGGACAGTTTCTCTGAGAACAGTTTCACGTTTCAACTCTGAGGACAGTTTCACATTTCAACTCTGAGGACAGTTTCATATTTCAACTCTGAGGACAGTTTCACGTTTCAACTCTGAGGACAGTTTCAAGTTTCAACTCTGAGGACAGTTTCTCTGAGGACAGTTTCAAGTTTCAACTCTGAGAACAGTTTCATGTTTCAACTCTGAGGACAGTTTCAAGTTTCAACTCTGAGGACAGTTTCTCTGAGGACAGTTTCAAGTTTCAACTCTGAGAACAGTTTCATGTTTCAACTCTGAGGACAGTTTCAAGTTTCAACTCTGAGGACAGTTTCATGTTTCAACTCTGAGGACAGTTTCTCTGAGGACAGTTTCACATTTCAACTCTGAGGACAGTTTCACATTTCAACTCTGAGGACAGTTTCACGTTTCAACTCTGAGGACAGTTTCTCTGAGGACAGTTTTTCTGAGGACAGTTTCTCTGAGGACAGTTTCATGTTTCAACTCTGAGGACAGTTTCTCTGAGGACAGTTTCACGTTTCAACTCTGAGGACAGTTTCTCAGAGGACAGTTTCACGTTTCAACTCTGAGGACAGTTTCACGTTTCAACTCTGAGGACAGTTTCACGTTTCAACTCTGAGGACAGTTTCTCTGAGGACAGTTTCACGTTTCAACTCTGAGGACAGTTTCAAGTTTCAACTCTGAGGACAGTTTCATGTTTCAACTGAGGACAGTTTCTCTGAGGACAGTTTCATGTTTCAACTCTGAGGACAGTTTCTCTGAGGACAGTTTCACGTTTCAACTCTGAGGACAGTTTCACATTTCAACTCTGAGGACAGTTTCACATTTCAACTCTGAGGACAGTTTCATGTTTCAACTCTGAGGACAGTTTCACGTTTCAACTCTGAGGACAGTTTCACATTTCAACTCTGAGGACAGTTTCACGTTTCAACTCTGAGGACAGTTTCACGTTTCAACTCTGAGGACAGTTTCATGTTTCAACTCTGAGGACAGTTTCTCTGAGGACAGTTTCATGTTTCAACTCTGAGGACAGTTTCTCTGAGGACAGTTTCATGTTTCAACTCTGAGGACAGTTTCTCTGAGGACAGTTTCACGTTTCAACTCTGAGGACAGTTTCACGTTTCAACTCTGAGGACAGTTTCACATTTCAACTCTGAGGACAGTTTCATGTTTCAACTCTGAGGACAGTTTCACGTTTCAACTCTGAGGACAGTTTCACGTTTCAACTCTGAGGACAGTTTCATGTTTCAACTCTGAGGACAGTTTCACGTTTCAACTCTGAGGACAGTTTCACATTTCAACTCTGAGGACAGTTTCACGTTTCAACTCTGAGGACAGTTTCACGTTTCAACTCTGAGGACAGTTTCACGTTTCAACTCTGAGGACAGTTTCATGTTTCAACTCTGAGGACAGTTTCTCTGAGGACAGTTTCATGTTTCAACTCTGAGGACAGTTTCTCTGAGGACAGTTTCTCTGAGGACAGTTTCATGTTTCAACTCTGAGGACAGTTTCTCTGAGGACAGTTTCACGTTTCAACTCTGAGGACAGTTTCACGTTTCAACTCTGAGGACAGTTTCACATTTCAACTCTGAGGACAGTTTCATGTTTCAACTCTGAGGACAGTTTCTCTGAGGACAGTTTCAAGTTTCAACTCTGAGAACAGTTTCATGTTTCAACTCTGAGGACAGTTTCAAGTTTCAACTCTGAGGACAGTTTCATGTTTCAACTCTGAGGACAGTTTCTCTGAGGACAGTTTCACATTTCAACTCTGAGGACAGTTTCACATTTCAACTCTGAGGACAGTTTCACGTTTCAACTCTGAGGACAGTTTCTCTGAGGACAGTTTTTCTGAGGACAGTTTCTCTGAGGACAGTTTCATGTTTCAACTCTGAGGACAGTTTCTCTGAGGACAGTTTCACGTTTCAACTCTGAGGACAGTTTCTCAGAGGACAGTTTCACGTTTCAACTCTGAGGACAGTTTCACGTTTCAACTCTGAGGACAGTTTCACGTTTCAACTCTGAGGACAGTTTCTCTGAGGACAGTTTCACGTTTCAACTCTGAGGACAGTTTCAAGTTTCAACTCTGAGGACAGTTTCATGTTTCAACTGAGGACAGTTTCTCTGAGGACAGTTTCATGTTTCAACTCTGAGGACAGTTTCTCTGAGGACAGTTTCACGTTTCAACTCTGAGGACAGTTTCACATTTCAACTCTGAGGACAGTTTCACATTTCAACTCTGAGGACAGTTTCACGTTTCAACTCTGAGGACAGTTTCTCTGAGGACAGTTTCTCTGAGGACAGTTTCTCTGAGGACAGTTTCTCTGAGGACAGTTTCACGTTTCAACTCTGAGGACAGTTTCTCAGAGGACAGTTTCACGTTTCAACTCTGAGGACAGTTTCACGTTTCAAGTCTGAGGACAGTTTCACGTTTCAACTCTGAGGACAGTTTCATGTTTCAACTCTGAGGACAGTTTCACATTTCAACTCTGAGGACAGTTTCACGTTTCAACTCTGAGGACAGTTTCACGTTTCAACTCTGAGGACAGTTTCTTGTTTCAACTCTGAGGACAGTTTCATGTTTCAACTCTGAGGACAGTTTCATGTTTCAACTCTGAGGACAGTTTCTCTGAGGACAGTTTCTCTGAGGACAGTTTCATGTTTCAACTCTGAGGACAGTTTCTCTGAGGACAGTTTCACGTTTCAACTCTGAGGACAGTTTCTCTGAGGACAGTTTCACGTTTCAACTCTGAGGACAGTTTCACGTTTCAACTCTGAGGACAGTTTCACATTTCAACTCTGAGGACAGTTTCATGTTTCAAATCTGAGGACAGTTTCACATTTCAACTCTGAGGACAGTTTCACGTTTCAACTCTGAGGACAGTTTCACGTTTCAACTCTGAGGACAGTTTCACGTTTCAACTCTGAGGACAGTTTCACGTTTCAACTCTGAGGACAGTTTCACATTTCAACTCTGAGGACAGTTTCACATTTCAACTCTGAGGACAGTTTTAAGTTTCAACTCTGAGGACAGTTTCATGTTTCAACTGAGGACAGTTTCTCTGAGGACAGTTTCATGTTTCAACTCTGAGGACAGTTTCTCTGAGGACAGTTTCACGTTTCAACTCTGAGGACAGTTTCACATTTCAACTCTGAGGACAGTTTCACATTTCAACTCTGAGGACAGTTTCACGTTTCAACTCTGAGGACAGTTTCTCTGAGGACAGTTTCTCTGAGGACAGTTTCTCTGAGGACAGTTTCTCAGAGGACAGTTTCACGTTTTAACTCTGAGGACAGTTTCACGTTTCAACTCTGAGGACAGTTTCACGTTTCAACTCTGAGGACAGTTTCTCTGAGGACAGTTTCACGTTTCAACTCTGAGGACAGTTTCATGTTTCAACTCTGAGGACAGTTTCACATTTCAACTCTGAGGACAGTTTCACGTTTCAACTCTGAGGACAGTTTCACGTTTCAACTCTGAGGACAGTTTCTTGTTTCAACTCTGAGGACAGTTTCATGTTTCAACTCTGAGGACAGTTTCATGTTTCAACTCTGAGGACAGTTTCTCTGAGGACAGTTTCTCTGAGGACAGTTTCATGTTTCAACTCTGAGGACAGTTTCTCTGAGGACAGTTTCACGTTTCAACTCTGAGGACAGTTTCTCTGAGGACAGTTTCACGTTTCAACTCTGAGGACAGTTTCACGTTTCAACTCTGAGGACAGTTTCACATTTCAACTCTGAGGACAGTTTCATGTTTCAACTCTGAGGACAGTTTCACGTTTCAACTCTGAGGACAGTTTCACGTTTCAACTCTGAGGACAGTTTCACGTTTCAACTCTGAGGACAGTTTCATGTTTCAACTCTGAGGACAGTTTCACATTTCAACTCTGAGAACAGTTTCACGTTTCAACTCTGAGGACAGTTTCACGTTTCAACTCTGAGGACAGTTTCACGTTTCAACTCTGAGGACAGTTTCTCTGAGGGCAGTTTCAAGTTTCAACTCTGAAAACAGTTTCATGTTTCAACTCTGAGGACAGTTTCATGTTTCAACTCTGAGGACAGTTTCACGTTTCAACTCTGAGGACAGTTTCACGTTTCAACTCTGAGGACAGTTTCTCTGAGGACAGTTTCATGTTTCAACTCTGAGGACAGTTTCACGTTTCAACTCTGAGGACAGTTTCATGTTTCAACTCTGAGGACAGTTTCACATTTCAACTCTGAGGACAGTTTCACGTTTCAACTCTGAGGACAGTTTCACGTTTCAACTCTGAGGACAGTTTCTTGTTTCAACTCTGAGGACAGTTTCATGTTTCAACTCTGAGGACAGTTTCATGTTTCAACTCTGAGGACAGTTTCTCTGAGGACAGTTTCTCTGAGGACAGTTTCATGTTTCAACTCTGAGGACAGTTTCTCTGAGGACAGTTTCACGTTTCAACTCTGAGGACAGTTTCTCTGAGGACAGTTTCACGTTTCAACTCTGAGGACAGTTTCACGTTTCAACTCTGAGGACAGTTTCACATTTCAACTCTGAGGACAGTTTCATGTTTCAACTCTGAGGACAGTTTCACGTTTCAACTCTGAGGACAGTTTCACATTTCAACTCTGAGGACAGTTTCACGTTTCAACTCTGAGGACAGTTTCACGTTTCAACTCTGAGGACAGTTTCACGTTTCAACTCTGAGGACAGTTTCACGTTTCAACTCTGAGGACAGTTTCACATTTCAACTCTGAGGACAGTTTCATGTTTCAACTCTGAGGACAGTTTCACGTTTCAACTCTGAGGACAGTTTCACGTTTCAACTCTGAGGACAGTTTCACGTTTCAACTCTGAGGACAGTTTCATGTTTCAACTCTGAGGACAGTTTCACATTTCAACTCTGAGAACAGTTTCACGTTTCAACTCTGAGGACAGTTTCACGTTTCAACTCTGAGGACAGTTTCACGTTTCAACTCTGAGGACAGTTTCTCTGAGGACAGTTTCAAGTTTCAACTCTGAGGACAGTTTCACGTTTCAACTCTGAGAACAGTTTCATGTTTCAACTCTGAGGACAGTTTCACATTTCAACTCTGAGGACAGTTTCACGTTTCAACTCTGAGGACAGTTTCATGTTTCAACTCTGAGGACAGTTTCTCTGAGGACAGTTTCATGTTTCAACTCTGAGGACAGTTTCACGTTTCAACTCTGAGGACAGTTTCACATTTCAACTCTGAGGACAGTTTCATATTTCAACTCTGAGGACAGTTTCACGTTTCAACTCTGAGGAAAGTTTCAAGTTTCAACTCTGAGGACAGTTTCTCTGAGGACAGTTTCAAGTTTCAACTCTGAGAACAGTTTCATGTTTCAACTCTGAGGACAGTTTCAAGTTTCAACTCTGAGGACAGTTTCATGTTTCAACTCTGAGGACAGTTTCTCTGAGGACAGTTTCAAGTTTCAACTCTGAGAACAGTTTCATGTTTCAACTCTGAGGACAGTTTCAAGTTTCAACTCTGAGGACAGTTTCATGTTTCAACTCTGAGGACAGTTTCTCTGAGGACAGTTTCACATTTCAACTCTGAGGACAGTTTCACATTTCAACTCTGAGGACAGTTTCACGTTTCAACTCTGAGGACAGTTTCTCTGAGGACAGTTTTTCTGAGGACAGTTTCTCTGAGGACAGTTTCATGTTTCAACTCTGAGGACAGTTTCTCTGAGGACAGTTTCACGTTTCAACTCTGAGGACAGTTTCTCAGAGGACAGTTTCACGTTTCAACTCTGAGGACAGTTTCACGTTTCAACTCTGAGGACAGTTTCACGTTTCAACTCTGAGGACAGTTTCTCTGAGGACAGTTTCACGTTTCAACTCTGAGGACAGTTTCAAGTTTCAACTCTGAGGACAGTTTCATGTTTCAACTGAGGACAGTTTCTCTGAGGACAGTTTCATGTTTCAACTCTGAGGACAGTTTCTCTGAGGACAGTTTCACGTTTCAACTCTGAGGACAGTTTCACATTTCAACTCTGAGGACAGTTTCACATTTCAACTCTGAGGACAGTTTCACGTTTCAACTCTGAGGACAGTTTCTCTGAGGACAGTTTCTCTGAGGACAGTTTCTCTGAGGACAGTTTCTCTGAGGACAGTTTCACGTTTCAACTCTGAGGACAGTTTCTCAGAGGACAGTTTCACGTTTTAACTCTGAGGACAGTTTCACGTTTCAACTCTGAGGACAGTTTCACGTTTCAACTCTGAGGACAGTTTCTCTGAGGACAGTTTCACGTTTCAACTCTGAGGACAGTTTCATGTTTCAACTCTGAGGACAGTTTCACATTTCAACTCTGAGGACAGTTTCACGTTTCAACTCTGAGGACAGTTTCACGTTTCAACTCTGAGGACAGTTTCTTGTTTCAACTCTGAGGACAGTTTCATGTTTCAACTCTGAGGACAGTTTCATGTTTCAACTCTGAGGACAGTTTCTCTGAGGACAGTTTCTCTGAGGACAGTTTCATGTTTCAACTCTGAGGACAGTTTCTCTGAGGACAGTTTCACGTTTCAACTCTGAGGACAGTTTCTCTGAGGACAGTTTCACGTTTCAACTCTGAGGACAGTTTCACGTTTCAACTCTGAGGACAGTTTCACGTTTCAACTCTGAGGACAGTTTCATGTTTCAACTCTGAGGACAGTTTCTCTGAGGACAGTTTCATGTTTCAACTCTGAGGACAGTTTCACGTTTCAACTCTGAGGACAGTTTCACATTTCAACTCTGAGGACAGTTTCATATTTCAACTCTGAGGACAGTTTCACGTTTCAACTCTGAGGAAAGTTTCAAGTTTCAACTCTGAGGACAGTTTCTCTGAGGACAGTTTCACATTTAAACTCTGAGGACAGTTTCATGTTTCAACTCTGAGGACAGTTTCACGTTTCAACTCTGAGGACAGTTTCACGTTTCAACTCTGAGGACAGTTTCACGTTTCAACTCTGAGGACAGTTTCATGTTTCAACTCTGAGGACAGTTTCACATTTCAACTCTGAGAACAGTTTCACATTTCAACTCTGAGAACAGTTTCACGTTTCAACTCTGAGGACAGTTTCACGTTTCAACTCTGAGGACAGTTTCACGTTTCAACTCTGAGGACAGTTTCTCTGAGGACAGTTTCAAGTTTCAACTCTGAAAACAGTTTCATGTTTCAACTCTGAGGACAGTTTCATGTTTCAACTCTGAGGACAGTTTCACGTT
>NC_074689.1:38334426-38356926 GCF_029448725.1 Salvelinus fontinalis
GATGTGTATCTGTGTGTGTTTACATTGATTCACAGATCATCAACATTCCTATGCAACAGATTCTTTATAGAAACCAACTGATCCAAACACTCTCCCATAGTCTAACAAACACACACACACACACACACACACACACACACACACACACACACACACACACACACACACACACACACACACACACACACACACACACACACACACACACACACAGCTGTGTCTTCTTGGATGAGTAATAAAATCAGGTTTACGCCAGTCCACATCATCATCAGCATCATCATCATCATCATCGGAACATTAGCAGTTGGTGTTTTGTGGCTCGGGGAGTTTACAGAGCAGAAACACCACACACACTTTATGACTGAGTGAGAAGGGCTGGGTTCCCAGAGCCAACTGTGGGAATAATTAACACTAAATAAGAAAAACTGCATTTCCCAGGGGGCCATGCAGCAACAGGCTTGGCCAATAAGCGGAGCTGTAGTCTGTCATGCTGTCAGCGCTCAGCTAAAGAGCAGTGACCAAAACCACATGCAGCGGTTCACCACCAATGATACGCAGCGGTTAAACTCTTCACCACCAATGATACGCAGCGGTTAAACTCTTCACCACCAATGATACGCAGCGGTTCAACTCTTCACCACCAATGATACGCAGCGGTTCAACTCTTCACCACCAATGATACGCAGCGGTTAAACTCTTCACCACCAATGATACGCAGCGGTTAAACTCTTCACCACCAATGATACGCAGCGGTTAAACTCTTCACCACCAATGATACGCAGCGGTTAAACTCTTCACCACCAATGATACGCAGCGGTTCAACTCTTCACCACCAATGATACGCAGCGGTTAAACTCTTCACCACCAATGATACGCAGCGGTTAAACTCTTCACCACCAATGATACGCAGCGGTTAAACTCTTCACCACCAATGACACGCAGCGGTTAAACTCTTCACCACCAATGATACGCAGCGGTTAAACTCTTCACCACCAATGATACGATACAGTGTGTGAGACAGAGAGAAAATGTGTGTGTGTGTGTGTGTTGACCTAATTTAACCCTTACGTCACTACAGAAGGACAACAGTGATGATCTCCCATTGTGAACCATTCATCCATTTCAACTCCATGACAAATACGTTATCGTATTAAGTTTTCATGTACTGAATAAAAACATAAAGTTCCATGTGTTTCCATCGCATGTTCAGGTCTAACAATAGTTCCCAGATACGGTGTGCAGGCTAGCCTACATAATGAGGTTATAGTCAACAGTTCCCAGATACGGTGGGCAGGCTAGCCTACATAATGAGGTTATAGCCAACAGCTCCCAGATACGGTGTGCAGGCTAGCCTACATAATGAGGTTATAGTCAACAGTTCCCAGATACGGTGGGCAGGCTAGCCTACATAATGAGGTTATAGCCAACAGCTCCCAGATACGGTGGGCAGGCTAGCCTACATAATGAGGTTATAGTCAACAGTTCCCAGATACGGTGGGCAGGCTAGCCTACATAATGAGGTTATAGCCAACAGCTCCCAGATACGGTGGGCAGGCTAGCCTACATAATGAGGTTATAGCCAACAGCTCCCAGATACGGTGGGCAGGCTAGCCTACATAATGAGGTTATAGTCAACAGTTCCCAGATACGGTGGGCAGGCTAGCCTACATAATGAGGTTATAGCCAACAGCTCCCAGATACGGTGGGCAGGCTAGCCTACATAATGAGGTTATAGCCAACAGCTGCCAGATACGGTGGGCAGGCTAGCCTACATAATGAGGTTATAGCCAACAGCTGCCAGATACGGTGGGCAGGCTAGCCTACATAATGAGGTTATAGCCAACAGCTGCCAGATACGGTGGGCAGGCTAGCCTACATAATGAGGTTATAGCCAACAGCTCCCAGATACGGTGGGCAGGCTAGCCTACATAATGAGGTTATAGCCAACAGCTCCCAGATACGGTGGGCAGGCTAGCCTACATAATGAGGTTATAGCCAACAGCTCCCAGATACGGTGGGCAGGCTAGCCTACATAATGAGGTTATAGCCAACAGCTCCCAGATACGGTGGGCAGGCTAGCCTACATAATGAGGTTATAGCCAACAGCTCCCAGATACGGTGGGCAGGCTAGCCTACATAATGAGGTTATAGCCAACAGCTCCCAGATACGGTGGGCAGGCTAGCCTACATAATGAGGTTATAGCCAACAGCTGCCAGATACGGTGGGCAGGCTAGCCTACATAATGAGGTTATAGCCAACAGCTCCCAGATACGGTGGGCAGGCTAGCCTACATAATGAGGTTATAGCCAACAGCTCCCAGATACGGTGGGCAGGCTAGCCTACATAATGAGGTTATAGCCAACAGCTCCCAGATACGGTGGGCAGGCTAGCCTACATAATGAGGTTATAGCCAACAGCTGCCAGATACGGTGGGCAGGCTAGCCTACATAATGAGGTTATAGCCAACAGCTCCCAGATACGGTGGGCAGGCTAGCCTACATAATGAGGTTATAGCCAACAGCTCCCAGATACGGTGGGCAGGCTAGTCTACATAATGAGGTTATAGCCAACAGCTCCCAGATACGGTGGGCAGGCTAGCCTACATAATGAGGTTATAGTCAACAGCTCCCAGATACGGTGGGCAGGCTAGCCTACATAATGAGGTTATAGCCAACAGCTCCCAGATACGGTGGGCAGGCTAGCCTACATAATGAGGTTATAGTCAACAGCTCCCAGATACGGTGGGCAGGCTAGCCTACATAATGAGGTTATAGCCAACAGCTCCCAGATACGGTGGGCAGGCTAGCCTACATAATGAGGTTATAGTCAACAGCTCCCAGATACGGTGGGCAGGCTAGCCTACATAATGAGGTTATAGCCAACAGCTCCCAGATACGGTGGGCAGGCTAGCCTACATAATGAGGTTATAGCCAACAGCTCCCAGATACGGTGGGCAGGCTAGCCTACATAATGAGGTTATAGTCAACAGCTCCCAGATACGGTGGGCAGGCTAGCCTATATAATGAGGTTATAGCCAACAGCTCCCAGATACGGTGGGCAGGCTAGCCTACATAATGAGGTTATAGCCAACAGCTCCCAGATACGGTGGGCAGGCTAGCCTACATAATGAGGTTATAGTCAACAGCTCCCAGATACGGTGGGCAGGCTAGCCTACATAATGAGGTTATAGCCAACAGCTCCCAGATACGGTGGGCAGGCTAGCCTACATAATGAGGTTATAGCCACCAGCTCCCAGATACGGTGGGCAGGCTAGCCTACATAATGCTGTTATAGCCAACAGCTCCCAGATACGGTGGGCAGGCTAGCCTACATAATGAGGTTATAGCCAACAGCTCCCAGATACGGTGGGCAGGCTAGCCTACATAATGAGGTTATAGCCAACAGCTGCCAGATACGGTGGGCAGGCTAGCCTACATAATGAGGTTATAGCCAACAGCTCCCAGATACGGTGGGCAGGCTAGCCTACATAATGAGGTTATAGCCAACAGCTCCCAGATACGGTGGGCAGGCTAGCCTACATAATGAGGTTATAGCCAACAGCTCCCAGATACGGTGGGCAGGCTAGCCTACATAATGAGGTTATAGCCAACAGCTCCCAGATACGGTGGGCAGGCTAGCCTACATAATGAGGTTATAGCCAACAGCTGCCAGATACGGTGGGCAGGCTAGCCTACATAATGAGGTTATAGCCAACAGCTCCCAGATACGGTGGGCAGGCTAGCCTACATAATGAGGTTATTATGGATACTTTTAATTTGTGAAACGGAAGTCGAGCATCGATCAAGTCACCAGAATAAGACCCTCGATATTTATTGTAAAAGAGCATCGAGCTCATCACCGTGCACTTTCACCACCCTGTAAAATGTATTTACATTTTTTTTCACCTTTATTCAATATATCAATATGCAATGTGTCATTTAGTGCACGGTGACTTTTTAATTTTTAATTTATTTATTTAACCTTTATTTAACCAGGTACCCCAGTTGAGAACAAGTTCTCATTTACAACTGCGATCTGGCCAAGATAAAGCAAAGCAGTGTGACACAAAACAACAGAGTTACACGTGGGAAAGACAAACATACAGTCAATAACACAGTAGAAAAATATACAGTGTACAGTGTGTGCAAATAAAGTAAGGAGGTAAGACAATAAATCGGCCAATAGTGGTGAAGTAATTACAATTTAGCAATTTACACTGGAGTGATAGATGTGCAGATGAGGATGTGAAGGTAGAAATACTGGTGTCCAAAAGAGCAGAAAAACAAAAACAATATGGGGATGAGGTAGATAGTTAGTTGGATGGGCTATTTACAGATGGGCTATGTACAGCTGCATCGATCGGTAAGCTGCTCTGACAGCTGACGCTTAAAGTTAGTGAGGGAGATATAAGTCTCCAACTTCAGTGATTTTTACAAAATCGTTCCAGTCATTGGCAGCAGAGAACTGTAAGGAAAGGTCGGGCCAAAGGAAGTGTTGGCTCTGGGGATGACCAGTGAGCAGAGATAAGGCGGGGCTTTACCTAGCAAAGACTTATAGATGACCTGGAGCCAGTGGGTTTGGCAACAAATATGTAGCGAGGACCAGCCAACGACAGCATACAGGTCGCAGTGGTGGGTAATATATGGGGCT
Organism: Salvelinus fontinalis; assembly: GCF_029448725.1. Lineage (NCBI taxonomy): Eukaryota > Metazoa > Chordata > Actinopteri > Salmoniformes > Salmonidae > Salvelinus > Salvelinus fontinalis. Next base: position 38,339,078 of record NC_074689.1, read on the forward strand.
TGGGTGACAAAACGGATGACACTGATAGACTACATCCAATTTGCTGAGTAGAGTGTTGGAGGCTATTTTATAAATGACGTCGCCCAAGTCAAGGATCGGTAGGATAGTCAGTTTTACGAGGGTATGTTTGGCAGCATGAGTGAAGGATGCTTTGTTGCGGAATAGGAAGCCGATTCTAGATTTAACTTTGGATTGAAGATGCTTAATGTGAGTCTGGAAGAAGAGTTTACAGTCTAACCAGACACATAGGTATTTATAGTTGTCCACATATTCTAGGTCAGAACCGTCCAGAGTAGTGATGCTGGACGGGCAGGCAGGTGCTGGCAGTGATCGGTTGAGTAGCATGCATTTAGTTTTACTTGCATTTAAGAGCAGTTGGAGGCCAAGGAAGGAGAGTTGTATGGCGCTGAAGCTTGTCTGGAAGTTAGTTAACACAGTGTCCAAAGAGGGGCCAGAAGTATACAGAATGGTGTCGTCTGCGTAGAGGTGGATCAGAGAATCACCAGCAGCAAGAGCGACATCATTGATGTACACAGAGAAAAGATTCGGCCCGAGAATTGAACCCTGTGGCACCCCCATAGAGACTGCCAGAGGTCCGGATAACAGGCCCTCTGATTTGACACACTGAACTCTGCTTGAGAAGTAGTTAGTGAACCAGGCGAGGCAGTCATTAGAGAAACCAAGGCTGTTGAGTCTGACAATAAGAATACGGTGATTGACAGAGTCGAAATCCTTGGCCAGGTCGATGAAGACGGCTGCACAGTACTGTCTTTTATCGATGGCGGTTATGATATCGTTTAGTAACTTGAGCGTGGCTGAGGTGCACCCATGACCAGCTCTGAAACCAGATTGCATAGCGGAGAAGGTACGGTGGGATTCGAAATGGTCAGTGATCTGTTTGTTAACTTGGCTTTCGAAGACCTTTGAAAGGCAGGGTAGGATAGATATAGGTCTGTAGCAGTTTGGGTCTAGAGTGTCTCCCCCTTTGAAGAGGGGGATGACCACGGCAGCTTTCCAATCTTTAGGAATCTCAGACGATACGAAAGAGAGGTTGAACACACTAGTAATATGGGGTTGCAACAATGGTGGCGGATAATTTCAGGAAGAGAGGGTCCAGATTGTCTAGCCCGGCTGATTTGTAGGGATCCAGATTTTGCAGCATTTTCTGTACATCAGCTGTCTGGATTTGGGTGAAGGAGAAGCGGGGGGGTCTTCGGTCAGTTGCTGCGGGGGATGCAGAGCTATTGGTCGGTGTTGGGGTAGCCATGAAATTCTCGATTATCGTGGATTTATCAGTGGTGACAGTGTTTCCTAGTCTCAGTGCAGTGGGCCGCTGGGAGGAGGTGTTCTTATTCTCCATGGACTTTACAGTGTCCCAGAACTTTTTAGTGCTGCAGGATGCGAATTTCCTAACTGACTGTGTGTATTGGTTCCTGACTTCCCTGAACAGTTGCATGTCGTGGGGACTATTCGATGCTATTGCAGTCCGCCACAGGATGTTTTTGTGCTGGTCAAGGGCAGTCAAGTCTGGAGTGAACCAAGTGCTATATCTGTTCTTAGTTCTACATTTTTTTGAATGGGGCTTATCTAAGATGGTGAGGACCACCAGGCATCCTCTACTGACGGGATGAGGTCAATATCCTTACAGGATACCCGAGCCAGGTCGATTAGAAAGGCCTGCTCGCAGAAGTGTTTAAGCGAGCGTTTGACAGTGATGTGGGGTGGTCGTTTGACCGCGGACCCATTACTGACGCAGGCAATGAGGCAGTGATCACTGAGATCCTGGTTGAAGACAGCAGAGGTGTATTTAGAGGGCAGGTTGGTCAGGATGATATCTATGAGGGTGCCCATGTTTAGGGATGTGGGGTTGTACCTGGTAGGTTCTTTGATGATTTGTGTGAGATTGAGGGCATCTAGCTTAGATTGTAGGACTGCCGGGGTGTTAAGCATATCCCAGTTTAGGTCACCTAGCAGAATTAACTCTGACGATAGATGGGGGGCAATCAATTCTGTCCAGGGCAGGTGTCTAGGGCACAGCTGGGAGCTGAGGGGGGTCTATAACAAGCGGCAACAGTGAGGGACTAATTTCTTGAGAGATGGATCATTAAAAGTAGAAGCTCGAACTGTTTGGGCATAGACCTGAATAGTATGACAGAACTCTGCAGGCTATCTCTACAGTAGATTGCAGCTCCGCCCCCTTTAGCAGTTCTATCTTGACGGAAAATGTTGTAGTTGGGGATGGAAATTTCTGAATTTTTGGTGGCCTTCCTAAGCCAGGATTCAGACACGGCTAGGACATCATCATCATATATTTCATCTGTAGCATCATAAACGGCATGGTTTCCCCAGTTATAATGGGAGGACCACACACCATGTCATCACTTAACTCCAAGTTTACTTCTATCTGATGGTTATTAACTCTATATTTCCGCATAAAGGCGTTTCCAACGCCATTTCTCACGTCATACATTTTACCAACACAAAAACATCCCACCATGTCGAAACGAACAAATGATCTGTCGGCCTTGTATAAAATAGTAACGAAACTTTCTGTTTACATCACAGCTGTCGTCATTTTTATTTATTTATTCGGTATGACTTTAGTAACTGTGGATGGAAACATGATTACAGTTCTGCTTTAATATGTTCTGTTTAGAAAATCACTGGTGTTGGTATGCAACAAGTCACTTCTGTTATATTACATAATGTTATATTATATATTGTTATATTATAATACATATAGTTATATTATATTACATAATGCTATATTACATTACATAATGTTATATTACATTACATATTGTTATATTATATTACATAATGTTATATTACATAATGTTATATTACATAATGTTATATTATATTACATAATGCTATATTACATTACATAATGCTATATTACATTACATAATGCTATATTACATTACATAATGTTATATTACAGAATGTTATATTATATAACAATATATTATATAATATTATGTCATGTTATATTCAACGTCTGACTGCTCGGCTATGAAAAGCCAACTGACATTTACTCCTGAGGTGCTGACCTGATGCACCCTCTACAACCCCAGGGAATATTATTTGACCCTGCTGGTCATCTATGAACTTTTGAACATCTTGAAGAACAATCTGGCCTTAATGACCATGTACTCTTATAATCTCCACCCGGCACAGCCAGAAGAGGACTGGCCACCCCTCATAGCCTGGTTCCTCTCTAGATTTCTTCTTAGGTTCCTGCCTTTCTTGGGAGCTTTTTCTAACCACCGTGCTTCTGCATTGCTTGCTGTTTGGGGTTTTAGGCTGGGTGTCTGTACAGCACTTTGTGCCATCAGCTGATGTAAAAAGGGCATTAGAAATACATTTGATGGATATTAACAATAAGTAAACTTGCAATATAATACTGTGTTACATTCCTTTGTTGTCCCTTTTTGAGAAAAGCAACATTCCTCTTACAGACAAATTGTCCTGTAGTTTGAGTCGTCCTACTGCCCAGAGGCTCCATTAACCAGAAGTAATACAGTACATAGGTATTCAGTTACCCAACAAACACATTCTCAGAGACAGATGTACTTACTAACACAACCACACAACTATTCTAAAGGCCCAACACCGATCACACACACATTTAAACTGTTACTATACTAAGGCCTAACACCGATCACACACATTTAAACTGTTACGTCATTTGTATGTGTGTGTGTGTGTGTGTGTGTGTGTGTGTGAGGATCTCTAAAAGATGTGTGTTTGAGTGTGTGAGGATTTAATTATGTGTGTGTGTCTTAATCATGAGTGAAGGGTTACATCCATGCACAGGAAGGCTGTGGGTGGGGACTTCACAGGGAGAGGGAGGACCTCAACAGGCAGGCCCCCAGGGAGAGGGAGGACCTCACCAGGCAGGCCCCCAGGGAGAGGGAGGACCTCACTGGGCAGGCCCCCAGGGACAGGCAGGACCTCACCGGGCAGGCCCCCAGGGACAGGCAGGACCTCACCAGGCAGGCCCCCAGGGAGAGGGAGGACCTCACCAGGCAGGCCCCCAGGGAGAGGGAGGACCTCACCAGGCAGGCCCCCAGGGAGAGGGAGGACCTCACCAGGCAGGCCCCCAGGGAGAGGGAGGACCTCACCAGGCAGGCCCCCAGGGAGAGGGAGGACCTCACCAGGCAGGCCCCCAGAGAGAGGGAGGACCTCACCAGGCAGGTCTATAAGCCCTGGGTGAATAGAGCTGTATTTGCAGGCTCCCCACACCGACACACTGCACATTGAGCTGACAGTCACCCCCCCCCATTGTCCAGTCACTGAGATTAAACATAGAGCCATCACTGAGGCTCAACCACCTGCAGGAGGGAGAGAGGCAATGAAGGAGGAGGATACTCACTGTTTGTTGGAGTTTCATTAAAAGCCGTCTTTTGTCCGTTCCAGCCTTTGTCGTCCATCTGTAGCCACGTCAGACGAAGAGAGGAGAGAGAAAGTTGGGAGGGAAAAGAGAGATGTAGCATTGAGAGAAAGGAGAGTAGAAGACGGATTTAACAAAACGCATTTTCACGCGTGTCAGACAAGATCCTTCCTGCCGTTGTGAATACACAGAGACAATGGTTCTGAAACGAAGAAGAAACGTTGGACTAACTAACTGTCTGTCTCATAGCCAAATACTGACGTAGGGGGTGATGTGAGTGTCCACTTTACCTTCAATTGAATGGTTTAATTTATCTGTGTTATTTATCTGTGTGTGTGGCTGAGGCCCTGTGTTGTTGTCAAGTTACATAGCACTGGTCTGGAGATAGGACTTCTGTAAGGAGATACAGACACATTGAGTCAAGAAGATCTGTGTGTTGACTGAGATACACAGAGAAGGTCTATGTGTTGACTGACTGAGTTACACAGAGAAGGTCTATGTGTTGACTGACTGAGTTACACAGAGAAGGTCTATGTGTTGACTGACTGAGTTACACAGAGAAGATCTGTCTGTTGACTGACTGAGTTACACAGAGAAGGTCTATGTGTTGACTGACTGAGTTACACAGAGAAGGTCTATGTGTTGACTGAGTTACACAGAGAAGATCTGTCTGTTGACTGAGTTACACAGAGAAGATCTGTGTGTTGACTGACTGAGTTACACAGAGAAGGTCTATGTGTTGACTGACTGAGTTACACAGAGAAGATCTGTGTGCTGACTGAGATACATTAATAGACATCTCTTCAGCTGTCAAACCAATGATTAACACATCCCTTCAAAATGGTCTGCCTCAGATAACTCAGCAATTAGTTACGGTGGCTATGTACTGTAATGATCTGTCTGGGGGAAGAACCAAGGCCTGGTCCTTAGTGTACGAGAGAGAGAGAGAGAGAGAGAGAGAGAGAGAGAGAGAGAGAGAGAGAGAGAGAGAGAGAGAGAGAGGGGAGATAGGGGAGATAAGAGAGAGAGAGAGAGAGAGAGAGAGGGAGGTAGAGAGAGAGAGGGAGAGACAGAGAGAGAGGGAGAGACAGAGAGAGAGGGAGAGACAGAGAGAGAGAGAGAGAGAGAGAGAGAGAGGGGAGATAGGGAGATGAGAGAGGTAGAGAGAGAGAGAGAGAGAGGGAGGTAGAGAGAGAGAGGGAGAGACAGAGAGAGGGAGAGACAGAGAGAGAGGGAGAGACAGAGAGAGAGAGAGAGAGAGAGAGAGAGAGAGAGAGAGAGAGAGAGAGAGAGGGAGATAGGGAGATGAGAGAGGTAGAGAGAGAGAGAGAGAGAGAGAGAGAGAGAGAGAGAGGGAGGTAGAGAGAGAGAGAGAGAGAGAGGGAGGTAGAGAGAGAGAGGGAGAGACAGAGAGAGAGGGAGAGACAGAGAGAGAGGGAGAGACAGAGAGAGAGAGAGAGAGAGAGAGAGAGAGAGGGGGGGGGGGATAGGGAGACAGAGAGAGAAGAGAGAGAGGTAGAGAGAGAGGCGAGATAGGGAGATAGAGAGAGAGAGAGAGGTAGAGAGAGAGAGAGGGGGGGGAGACAGGGAGATAGAGAGAAGAGAGAGAGGTAGAGAGAGAGGGGGGGGAGACAGGGAGATAGAGAGAAGAGAGAGAGGTAGAGAGAGAGAGAGCGATCGAGGGCTGAGGATGAGCTACTCAACAGAGCAGAATATATTCACACAGACATCATCCCATTATAAACATAAGAACTCATAAGGAATGAATGTTTCAGAAGCCAGCTACATTTTTGCAGTAGTCTCTTTTGTAAGCAGTGTTTCAGAGTTCTCAGGAGCTTTATGTATGTTTATAAATGTGCTGTAAACATATAAATGTGTTATAAACATGTGTAAACATGTTATAAATCTGTTAAGTGGTCAGGTGGAAGCCTTGTATCCCAGCTGTAGTAATGTTTAAAGAAGGTGTTACAACTTTTACATGTGTTATTAGATATTATAGATGTGTTTAGGTGTTATAGATGATATAGAGGTGTTATAGATGATATAGAGGTGTTATAGATGATATAGAGGTGTTATAGATGATATAGAGGTGTTATAGATGATATAGAGGTGGTATAGATGATATAGAGGTGTTATAGATGATATAGAGGTGTTATAGATGATATAGAGGTGTTATAGATGATATAGAGGTGTTATAGATGATATAGAGGTGGTATAGATGATAGAGGTGTTATAGATGATATAGAGGTGTTATAGATGATATAGAGGTGTTATAGATGATATAGAGGTGTTATAGATGATATAGAGGTGGTATAGATGATATAGAGGTGGTATAGATGATATAGAGGTGTGATAGAGGTGTTATAGATGATATAGAGGTGTTATAGATGAAACAGAGGTGGTATAGATGATATAGAGGTGGTATAGAGGTGTTATAGATGATATAGAGGTGTTATAGAGGTGTTATAGATGATATAGAGGTGTTATAGAGGTGTTATAGGTGATATAGAGCTGTTTAAGATGATATAGAGGTGTTATAGATGATATAGAGGTGTTATAGGTGATATAGAGGTGTTATAGATGATATAGAGGTGGTATAGATGATATAGGGGTGTTATAGATGATATAGATGTGTTATAGAGGTGTTATAGATGATATAGATGTGTTAGAGGTGTTATAGATGATATAGAGGTGTTATATATGATATAGATGTGTTATAGAGGTGTTATAGATGATATAGATGTGTTAGAGGTGTTATAGATGTGTTATAGAGGTGTTATAGATGATATAGAGGTGTTATAGGTGATAGAGGTGTTATAGATGATATAGAGGTGGTATAGATGATATAGAGGTGTTATAGATGATATAGAGGTGTTATAGATGATATAGAGGTGGTATAGATGATATAGAGGTGTTATAGATGATAGAGGTGTTGTAGATGATAGAGGTGTTATAGATGATAGAGGTGTTATAGATGACATAGAGGTGTTATAGATGATATAGATGTGTTATAGAGATGTTATAGATGACATAGAGGTGTGATAGATGATATAGAGGTGTGATAGATGTTATAGAGATGTTATAGATGACATAGAGGTGTGATAGATGATATAGAGGTGTTGATATATAGGTGTTATAGATGATAGAGGTGTTATAGAGCTGTTATAGATGACATAGAGGTGTTATAGATGATAGAGGTGATATAGAGGTGTGATAGATGTTATAGAGCTGTGATAGATGATATAGAGGTGTTGATATATAGGTGTTATAGATGATAGAGGTGTTATAGAGCTGTTATAGATGACATAGAGGTGTTATAGATGATAGAGGTGATATAGAGGTGTTATAGATGATATAGAGGTGTTATAGATGAGAGGTGTTAGAGGTGTTATAGATGATAGAGGTGATATAGATGACATAGAGGTGTGATAGATGACATAGAGGTGTTATAGATGATAGAGGTGATATAGATGACATAGAGGTGGTATAGATGATATATGTGTGTTATAGATGTTATAGAGCTGTGATAGATGATATAGAGGTGTTATAGATGATATAGAGGTGTGATAGATGATATAGAGCTGTTATAGATGACATAGAGGTGTTATAGATGATATAGAGGTGTGATAGATGATAGAGGTGTTATAGATGTTATAGAGCTGTGATAGATGACATAGAGGTGTGATAGATGTTATAGAGCTGTGATAGATGATATAGAGGTGTTATAGATGATATAGAGGTGTGATAGATGATATAGAGCTGTTATAGATGACATAGAGGTGTTATAGATGATATAGAGGTGTGATAGATGATAGAGGTGTTATAGATGACATAGAGGAGTTATAGATGATATAGAGGTGTGATAGATGTTACAGAGCTGTGATAGATGATATAGAGGTGTTATAGATGACATAGAGGTGTTATAGATGATATAGAGGTGTGATAGATGTTATAGAGCTGTGATAGATGATATAGAGGTGTTATAGATGATATAGAGGTGTTATAGATGACATAGAGGTGTTATAGATGACATAGAGGTGTGATAGATGATATAGAGGTGTGATAGATGTTACAGAGCTGTGATAGATGATATAGAGGTGTTATAGATGACATAGAGGTGTTATAGATGATATAGAGGTGTGATAGATGTTACAGAGCTGTGATAGATGATATAGAGGTGTTATAGATGACATAGAGGTGTTATAGATGTTATAGAGCTGTGATAGATGATATAGAGGTGTTATAGATGACATAGAGGTGTTATAAAGGTGTGATAGATGTTATAGAGCTGTGATAGATGATATAGAGGTGTTATAGATGACATAGAGGTGTTATAAAGGTGTGATAGATGTTATAGAGCTGTGATAGATGATATAGAGGTGTTATAGATGACATAGAGGTGTAATAGATGATAGAGGTGTGATAGATGTTATAGAGGTGTTATAGATGTTATAGAGCTGTTATAGATGACAGAGGTGTTATAGATGTTATAGAGCTGTTATAGATGACATAGAGGTGTAATAGAGCTGTTATAGATGACATAGAGGTGTGATAGATGATATAGAGCTGTTATAGATGACATAGAGGTGTGATAGATGATATAGAGGTGTGATAGATGATATAGAGGTGTGCTATATTTTAAAGAGGGGTTATAATGCGTTATAACCTCAGTAGGGCTCTGTGGGCAGGTGGAGGCCTTGTATCCCAGCTGTAGTAGCATAGCCTCGGCAGCATTCCGCTTCGCCACCTTCTTATTGGGCCCTGTTCCCGTGGCTACCTCGCCACACACCTTCACCTGCACAGACAACACACAGACAGACAACAGTGCCTTTATGAGACGTTGTGTGTTCTCCTACTGTATATTACAGAGAACTACATTTCCTATTATATATTACAGAGGACTACATTTCCTATTATATATTACAGAGGACTACATTTCCTATTATATATTACAGAGGACTACATTTCCTATTATATATTACAGAGGACTACATTTGCTATTATATATTACAGAGAACTACATTTCCTAGTATATACTACAGAGGACTACATTTCCTATTATATATTACAGAGGACTACATTTCCTATTATATACTACAGAGAACTACATTTCCTATTATATATTACAGAGAACTACATTTCCTATTATATATTACAGAGAACTACATTTCCTATTATATATTACAGAGGACTATATTTCCTATGATATATTACAGAGAACTACATTTCCTATTATATATTACAGGGGACTACATTTCCTATTATATATTACAGAGAACTACATTTCCTATTATATATTACAGAGAACTACATTTCCTATTATATATTACAGAGGACTACATTTCCTATTATATATTAGAGGACTACATTTCCTATTATATATTAGAGGACTACATTTCCTATTATATATTACAGAGAACTACATTTCCTATTATATATTACAGAGAACTACATTTCCTATTATATATTACAGAGGACTACATTTCCTATTATATATTACAGAGGACTACATTTCCTATTATATATTACAGAGAACTACATTTCCTATTATATATTACAGAGAACTACATTTCCTATTATATATTACAGAGGACTACATTTCCTATTATATATTACAGAGGACTACATTTCCTATTATATATTACAGAGGACTACATTTCCTATTATATATTACAGAGAACTACATTTCCTATTATATATTACAGAGAACTACATTTCCTATTATATATTACAGAGAACTACATTTCCTATTATATATTACAGAGAACTACATTTCCTATTATATATTACAGAGGACTACATTTCCTATTATATATTACAGAGGACTACATTTCCTATTATATATTACAGAGAACTACATTTCCTATTATATATTACAGAGGACTACATTTCCTATTATATATTACAGAGAACTACATTTCCTATTATATATTACAGAGAACTACATTTCCTATTATATATTACAGAGGACTACATTTCCTATTATATATTACAGAGGACTACATTTCCAATATATCCAGTTTATTAAGTAGACCCATCTCGTACCGGGTCAGACCCCCCTTTGCCTCCAGAACAGCCCAAATTATTCGGGGCATGGAAATATTGCTCAATTGGTATCAAGGGACCTAAAGTGTGCCAGGAAAACATTCCCCACACCATTACACCAGCAGCCTGTACCGTTGACACCAGGCAGGATGGGGTCATGACCTCATGCTGCTTACGCCACTTCCTGATTCTGACGTCAGTACGACGCAACAGGAACCGGGAGTCGTCGGACCAGGCAATGTTTTCCCAGCGTTGGTGATGGCGTGCCCACTGGAGCCGCTTCTTCTTGTTTATAGCTGAGAGGAACCCGGTGTGGTCGTCTGCTGAATTAGCCAATCCGTGACGAGGACCGACCAGTTGTGTGTTCTGAGATGTCGTTCTCCACACCACTGTTGTACTGCGACGTGATTGGTCTGTTTGTGGCCCGCCTGTCAGCGTGCACGATTCATCCCATTCTCCTTCGACTTCTCTCATCAACGAGGTGTTTTCACCCCCACAGGACTGCCGCTGACTGGATGTGGTTTTGTTTTGTCGCACCATTCTCAGTAAACCCCAGACACTGTCGTACGTTAAAAGCCCGGGAGTTAGAGCGTTTCTGAGATACTGGAAACGGCGCGCCTGGCAGCGACAATCACACCGCGCTCAAAAGTCGCTTAGGTCACTAACATTTGCCCATCTTAAAACTAATTCGAACATGTAAAGTGAATGTCTCGATGCCTGTCTGCCCGCTTGATACAGCAGCCCACGGATTTCTAGAAAACCAGAGAATGTTTCATCCCATGTTACTCTGTTGGGAGCCACTACTACTACTGAACAGTTTGATTAAACCGTGTCGTGTTGACTTTCTAAACGTTCACATCAACATTTCATCAACACGTAGGAAAGTAAACAAGATGAATGAATATCAAATGCTGTTTTGGTCACCGTAAACAAACAGACTGACCACAGTGTACTAACCACATTCCCAGAACCTCAGTAGCAATAACAGACAAACAAGCGTCATGCTTAGTCCAAAATGGCACCCTATCGCCTAGATAGTGTACTACTTTTGACCAGAACGCTGGTCAAAACGAGTGCAATACATAGGGAATAGGGTGGACTTTGGGACACATCCCTCAGCGCACTGCCTGCAAGTCTACCTCAAGAGGCTTAACAACGGTTCCTTTGACCGTTTCAAGTAGCTCTGAAGGAAGCTTTAAATAAAACCACACTGACAACAAACGCCTAATAAAATGGCTTTATTGATGATCCAATCATTCAACGATTTAAAAAACCCTAGCTCTGTCGCTAACCAGCCATCAGACACCAGGTATATAGATGGGTTTAACTAGACTAACCAGCCATCAGACACAAGGTAAAGAGATGGGTTTAACTAGACTAACCAGCCATCAGACACAAGGTAAAGAGATGGGTTTAACTAGACTAACCAGCCATCAGACACAAGGTAAAGAGATGGGTTTAACTAGACTAACCAGCCATCAGACACAAGGTAAAGAGATGGGTTTAACTAGACTAACCAGCCATCAGACACAAGGTAAAGAGATGGGTTTAACTAGACTAACCAGCCATCAGACACAAGGTAAAGAGATGGGTTTAACCAGACTAACCAGCCATCAGACACAAGGTAAAGAGATGGGTTTAACTAGACTAACCAGCCATCAGACACAAGGTAAAGAGATGGGTTTAACTAGACTAACCAGCCATCAGACACAAGGTAAAGAGATGGGTTTAACTAGACTAACCAGCCATCAGACACAAGGTAAAGAGATGGGTTTAACTAGACTAACCAGCCATCAGACACAAGGTACAGAGATGGGTTTAACTAGACTAACCAGCCATCAGACACATGGTAAAGAGATGGGTTTAACTAGACTAACCAGCCATCAGACACAAGGTAAAGAGATGGGTTTAACTAGACTAACCAGCCATCAGACACAAGGTAAAGAGATGGGTTTAACTAGACTAACCAGCCATCAGACACAAGGTAAAGAGATGGGTTTAACTAGACTAACCAGCCATCAGACACAAGGTAAAGAGATGGGTTTAACTAGACTAACCAGCCATCAGACACAAGGTAAAGAGATGGGTTTAACTAGACTAACCAGCCATCAGACACAAGGTAAAGAGATGGGTTTAACTAGACTAACCAGCCATCAGACACAAGGTAAAGAGATGGGTTTAACTAGACTAACCAGCCATCAGACACAAGGTAAAGAGATGGGTTTAACTAGACTAACCAGCCATCAGACACAAGGTAAAGAGATGGGTTTAACTAGACTAACCAGCCATCAGACACAAGGTAAAGAGATGGGTTTAACTAGACTAACCAGCCATCAGACACAAGGTACAGAGATGGGTTTAACTAGACTAACCAGCCATCAGACACAAGGTAAAGAGATGGGTTTAACCAGACTAACCAGCCATCAGACACAAGGTAAAGAGATGGGTTTAACTAGACTAACCAGCCATCAGACACAAGGTAAAGAGATGGGTCTATAGTAGGGAACAGGGCTCTGGTCTATAGTAGTACACTATATAGGGAACAGGGCTCTGGTCTATAGTAGTACAGTATATAGGGAACAGGGCTCTGGTCTATAGTAGTACACTATATAGGGAACAGGGCTCTGGTCTATAGTAGTACACTATATAGGGAACAGGGCTCTGGTCTATAGTAGTACACTATATAGGGAATAGGGCTCTGGTCTATAGTAGTACAGTATATAGGGAACAGGGCTCTGGTCTATAGTAGTACACTATATAGGGAATAGGGCTCTGGTCTATAGTAGTACAGTATATAGGGAATAGGGCTCTGGTCTATAGTAGTACACTATATAGGGAATAGGGCTCTGGTCTATAGTAGTACAGTATATAGGGAATAGGGCTCTGGTCTATAGTAGTACACTATATAGGGAATAGGGCTCTGGTCTATAGTAGTACAGTATATAGGGAACAGGGCTCTGGTCTATAGTAGTACAGTATATAGGGAATAGGGCTCTGGTCTATAGTAGTACACTATATAGGGAACAGGGCTCTGGTCTATAGTAGTACACTATATAGGGAATAGGGCTCTGGTCTATAGTAGTACACTATATAGGGAATAGGGCTCTGGTCTATAGTAGTACACTATATAGGGAACAGGGCTCTGGTCTATAGTAGTACACTATATAGGGAATAGGGCTCTGGTCTATAGTAGTACACTATATAGGGAATAGGGCTCTGGTCTATAGTAGTACCACTATATAGGGAACAGGGCTCTGGTCTATAGTAGTACCACTATATAGGGAATAGGGCTCTGGTCTATAGTAGTGCACTATATAGGGAATAGGGCTCTGGTCTATAGTTGTACCACTATATAGGGAATAGGGCTCTGGTCTATAGTAGTGCACTATATAGGGAACAGGGCTCTGGTCTATAGTAGTACACTATATAGGGAACAGGGCTCTGGTCTATAGTAGTACACTATATAGGGAACAGGGCTCTGGTCTATAGTAGTACACTATATAGGGAATAGGGCTCTGGTCTATAGTAGTGCACTATATAGGGAACAGGGCTCTGGTCTATAGTAGTACAGTATATAGGGAATAGGGCTCTGGTCTATAGTAGTACCACTATATAGGGAACAGGGCTCTAGTCTATAGTAGTACAGTATATAGGGAATAGGGCTCTAGTCTATAGTAGTATATAGGGAACAGGGCTCTAGTCTATAGTAGTACAGTATATAGGGAGCCAGTTGGGATGCACACACCCCTGAGTCTCCACGTCTCTACTGTAACCTTCTCCTCATTATAAATCATTGATCTGATCAATTAGTCAATCAGAAAGATCAATGAAGAATCAATGAAGCATAATCAAGGAAAAGGTTGGAAGGAAGTAAAGCATTGTGGATGAAAGGAACTTGGGCCTGATTTCTGTTCATACCGAAGGAAGTGAGGACATAAAGCAGGTTTATTTCCTGTGACTTGGATGTGTTTCACAACATGTCTTCACTGAACCACGGAGGTTTACATACACCTTTAGCCAAATACATTTCAACTTCGTTTTTTCACAATTCCTGACATTTAATCCAAGTAAAAAATCCCTGTTTTAGGTCAGTTAGGATCACCACTTTATTTTAAGAATGTGAAATGTCAGAATAATAGTAGAGAGAATGATTTATTTCAGCTTTTATTTCTTTCATCACATTCCCTGTGGGTCAGAAGTTTACATACACTCAATTAGTATTGGGTAGCATTGCCTTTAAATTGTTTAACTTGGGTCAAACATTTCTGGTAGCCTTCCACAAGCTTCCCATAATAAGTTGGGTGAATTTTGGCCCATTCCTCCTGACAGAGCTGGTGTAACTAGGTCAGGTTTGTAGGCCCCCTTGCTCACACATGCCTTTTCAGTTCTGCCAACAAATTTTCTATGGGATTGAGGTCAGGGCTTTCTGATGGCCACTCCAATACCTTGACTTTGTTGTCCTTAAAACCTGTTGAGGATGGGGGCGCTGTTGTCACTATTTATGCTAATCGTGTAATTTTTGAAACGGCTTCCCACAAAATTCTTGATCGTACAATATGCATATTATTATTATTATTGGATAGAAAACAGTCTATAGTTTCTATAGGAGTTGAAATTTTGTCTCTAAGTGGAACAGAAGTCATTCTACAGCAATTTCCCTGACATGGAGTCAGATTTCAGAAATTTTGGCCCCTGATCTGGAGTCAGTTAAAAGGCCGCAGTTATTGCTATGAGTATACGGACACTGCTTACGTCTTCCCCTGGATGCCTTTACGTGATGACGATTTGAATGGGGTCGATTGCGCGTTCACAGGCACTACAAATTAAAAAACCCTGTAGCTAGGAACTCTTTTCTTGCTGCGTAATGCGCCTGGAGGACATCGACCCGCACTTGTTCCAAGCATTAGTGGAGGGAGTAATATTACTCTGGTCATGTTTTCTACTCGTTATGGGAGTTAAAAACATCATAAGGTAGTTAATTTAAAGCGTTTTATAGCTATTTATATCCGTTTAGTGCGATTTTGGGACATTTATTTCTGAAACGCTGTGAATTGCTGGGCACGCTTCCAGGTCATCCCGAACGCAGTTGGCATTTCCACATGGCAAGAGGACAGCTTTCCACCAAAAGACGATTAGACCCAAGAAAGGATCCTTTGCCCAAGATACTGATGGAAGAACAGCTCAAAGTAGGACATTTTTATTTTGATAAATCGTGTTTCTGTCGAAAAATATTAGTGGCTTAGGACGCCATGTTTTTTGACGTAGCTTCGCTTGGCGCAAACTGTATTGAAAAGTAAGGATAATTTAAAAAATGTAATTCCGCGATTGTATTAAGAATTAAATTGTCTATCAATCCCTGTCCACCCTATATTTTTTAGTCACGTTTATGAGAATTTATGTATAAGAGTAGATCACTGTCTAATATGGCGCACGGACATTTTCTCACCAGCTGGGCTACATTTCACATTGTCTAACCATGATTTTGGTGGCTAAATATAAACATTTTCGATCAAACTCTATATGGATTGTGTAATATGATGTTACAGGAGTGTCATCTGAAGAATTCTGAGAAGGTTAGTCAAAAAATTAATATATTTTGGCGATGTTGACGTTATCGCTCACTTTGGCTAGAATCAATGCTGGGCTGCTATGTGCTATGTGCTATGCTTATATAACGATTTATTGTGTTTTCGCTGTAAGACACTTAGAAAATCTGAAATATTGTCTGTATTCACAGGATCTGTGTCTTTCGATTAGTGTATGCTGTGTATTTTTACGAAATGTTTGATGATTAGTAAGTAGGTAAACACGTTGCTCTATGTAGTTATTCTAGTCCATTTGTGACGGTGGGTGCAATTGTAACCTATGCCATCTACCTGAAATATGCACTTTTTTCTAACAAAACCTATCCCATACCATAAATATGTTATCAGACTGTCATCTGATGAGTTTTTTTCTTGGTTAGGGGCTATAAATATCTTAGTTTAGCCGAATTGGTGATAGCTACTGGTGTTGGTGGACAAATAAAAGATGGTGGATTATGCTAATGTGTTTTTAGGTAATAGATGTACATCTTTACATATTGTGTCTTCCCTGTAAAACATTTTAAAAATTGGACATGTTGGCTGGATTCACAAGATCTGTGTCTTTCATTAGCTGTATTGGACTTTAATGTGTGAAAGTTAAATATTTAAAAAAAAAAAAAAAATTGAATTTCGCGGCACTGGTTTTTCAGTGGGGGTGGGGGGGTAGTGCCGCTAGCGGCACCCTCATCCTAGACAGGTCCTTAAGCCATTTCGCCACAACTTTGGAAGTATGCTTGGGGTCATTGTCCATTTGGAAGACCCATTTGCAACCAAGCTTTAACTTCCTGACTGATGTCTTGAGATTTTGCTTCAATATATCCACATAATTTTCCTCCCTCATGATGCCATCTATTTTGTGAAGTGCACCAGTCCCTCCTGCAGCAAAGCACCCCCACAACATGATCCTGCCACCCCCGTGCTTCACAGTTGGGATGGTGTTCTTTGGCTTGCAAGCCTCCCCCTTTTTCCTCCAAACATAACGATGGTCATTATGGCCAAACAGTTCTATTTTTGTTTCATCAGACCAGAGGACATTTCTCCAAAAAGTACGATCTTTGTCCCCATGTGCAGTTGCAAACCGTAGTCTGGCTTTTTTATGGAGGTTTTGGAGCAGTGGCTTCTTCCTTGCTGAGCGGCCTTTCAGATTATATCGATATAGGACTCGTTTTACTGTGGATATAGATACTTTTGTACCTGTTTCCTCCAGCATCTTCACAAGGTCCTTTGCTGTTGTTCTGGGATTGATTTGCACTTTTCGCAACAAAGTACGTTCATCTCTAGGAGACAGAACGCGTCTCCTTCCTGAGCGGTATGACGGCTGCATGGTCCCATGGTGTTTATACTTGCGTACTATTGTTTGATGAACGTGGTACCTTCAGGCATTTGGAAATTGCTCCCAAGGATGAACCAGACTTGTCGAGTTCTACAATTCTTTTTCTGAGGTCTTGGCTGATTTCTTTTGATTATCACATGATGTCAAGCAAAGATGGCACTGAGTTTGAAGGTAGGCCTTGAAATACATCCACAGGTACACCTCCAATTGCCTTAAATGATGTCAATTAGCCTATCAGAAGCTTCTAAAGCCATGAAATAATTTTCTGTAATTTTCCAAGCTGTTTAAATGCACAGTCAACTTAGTGTATGTAAACTTCTGACCCACTGGAATTGTGATACGGTGAATTATAAGTGAAATAATCTGTTTGTAAAAATGACTTGTGTCACGCACAAAGTAGATGTCCTAACCGACTTGCCAAAACTATAGTTTGTTCACAAGAAATGTGTGGAGTGGCTGTAAAACGAGTTTTAATGACTCCAACCTAAGT
>NC_074689.1:38359426-38362064 GCF_029448725.1 Salvelinus fontinalis
CATCTCCAACCCCAGCCCCCTCTCCACCTCCAGCCCCCTCTCCACCTCCAGCCCCCTCTCCACCTCCAGCCCCATCTCCACCTCCAGCCCCATCTCCAACCCCAGCCCCCTCTCCACCTCCAGCCCCATCTCCCTCTCCAGCCCCATCTCCCTCTCCAACCCCAGCCCCCTCTCCACCTCCAGCCCCATCTCCCTCTCCAACCCCAGCCCCCTCTCCACCTCCAGCCCCATCTCCCTCTCCACCTCCAGCCCCATCTCTCTCTCCAACCCCAGCCCCCTCTCCACCTCCAGCCCCATCTCCCTCTCCATCCCCCTCTCTAGCCCCATCTCCCTCTCCACCCCCAGCCCCCTTTCCATCTCCAACCCCAGCCCCCCTCTCCATCTCCAACCCCAGCCCCCTCTCCACCTCCAGCCCCATCTCCCTCTCCAACCCCAGCCCCCTCTCCACCTCCAGCCCCAGCCCCCTCTCCACCTCCAGCCCCATCTCCCTCTCCAACCCCAGCCCCCCTCTCCACCTCCAGCCCCATCTCCCTCTCCACCTCCAGCCCCATCTCTCTCTCCAACCCCAGCCCCCTCTCCACCTCCAGCCCCATCTCCCTCTCCATCCCCCCTCTCTAGCCCCATCTCCCTCTCCACCCCCCAGCCCCCTTTCCATCTCCAACCCCAGCCCCCTCTCCATCTCCAACCCCAGCCCCCTCTCCACCTCCAGCCCCATCTCCCTCTCCAACCCCAGCCCCCTCTCCACCTCCAGCCCCATCTCCCTCTCCACCTCCAGCCCCATCTCCCTCTCCACCTCCAGCCCCATCTCCCTCTCCAACCCCAGCCCCCTCTCCACCTCCAGCCCCATCTCCCTCTCCAACCCCAGCCCCCTGTCCACCCCCAGCCCCCTGTCCACCCCCAGCCCCCTCTCCATCTCCAACCCCAGCCCCCTCTCCAGCCCCATCTCTCTCTCCAACCCCAGCCCCTCTCCACCTCCAACCCCATCTCCCTCTCCAACCCCAGCCCCCTCTCCAGCCCCATCTCCATCTCCAACCCCAGCCCCCCTCTCCACCTCCAGCCCCCTCTCCACCTCCAGCCCCCTCTCCACCTCCAGCCCCATCTCCACCTCCAGCCCCATCTCCAACCCCAGCCCCCTCTCCACCTCCAGCCCCATCTCCCTCTCCAGCCCCATCTCCCTCTCCAACCCCAGCCCCCTCTCCACCTCCAGCCCCATCTCCCTCTCCAACCCCAGCCCCCTCTCCACCTCCAGCCCCATCTCCCTCTCCACCTCCAGCCCCATCTCTCTCTCCAACCCCAGCCCCCTCTCCACCTCCAGCCCCATCTCCCTCTCCATCCCCCTCTCTAGCCCCATCTCCCTCTCCACCCCCAGCCCCCCTTTCCATCTCCAACCCCAGCCCCCCTCTCCATCTCCAACCCCAGCCCCCTCTCCTCCATCCAGCCCCATCTCCCTCTCCAACCCCAGCCCCCTCTCCACCTCCAGCCCCATCTCCCTCTCCACCTCCAGCCCCATCTCCCTCTCCACCTCCAGCCCCATCTCCCTCTCCCACCCCAGCCCCCTCTCCACCTCCAGCCCCATCTCTCTCTCCAGCCCCATCTCTCTCTCCAACCCCAGCCCCCTCCACCTCCAGCCCCATCTCCCTCTCCATCCCCATCTCCATCCCCCTCTCCAGCCCCAGCCCCCTCTCCATCTCCACCCCCCTCTACATCTCCAGCTCCCTCTCCATCCCCCTCTCCAGCCCCATCTCCCTCTCTAGCCCCCTCTCCATCCCCACCCTCCTCTCCACCCCCAGCCCCCTCTCCATCCCCATGCCCAGCCCGCTCTCCACCCCCAACCCCATGCCCAGCCCCCTCTCCATGCCCAGCCCCCTCTACACCCCCAACCCCATGCCCAGCCCCATCCCCAGCCCCCTCTACACCCCCAACCCCATGCCCAGCCCCCTCTCCACCCCCAACCCCACGCCCATCCCCCTCTCCATCTCCATGCCCACCCCCCTCCCCAGCCCCCTCTCCACCCCCATCCCCAGCCCGCTCTACACCCCCCAACCCCACACCCCAGCCCCCTCTCCACCCCCATCCACAGCCCCCTCTCCACCCCAACCCCACACCCATCCCCCTCTCCATCCCCCATCCCCATCCCCCTCTCCACCCCAACCCCACACCCATCCCCCTCTCCATCCCCCTCTCCCTCTCCACCCACATCCCCCTCTCCACCCCCATCCCCCTCTCCACCCCCACCCCCCTCTCCATCCCCCTCTCCATGCCCAGCCCCCTCTCCCTCTCCATCCCCCTCTCCCCTCTCCACGCCCAGCCCCCTCTCCCTCTCCATCCCCCTCTCCCTCTCCACGCCCAGCCCCCTCTCCCTCTCCAGCCCCCTCTCCCTCTCCATCCCCCTCTCCCTCTCCACGCCCAGCCCCCTCTCCCTCCCCAGTCCCCTCTCCCTCTCCACGCCCATCCCCCTCTCCCTCTCCATCCCCCTCTCCATCCCCCTCTCCCTCTCCAGCCCCCTCTCCATCCCCCTCCCCCTCTCCCTCTCCCTCTCCCTCCCCCTCTCCATCCCTGGTACCTTGAGGATGGTCTTGGGGCGTTTCTTGTAGTGTAGTTTGGGTTTCTCCACTAACGGGGTGAAAGGGAGTTTCTT
>NC_074689.1:38362564-38365064 GCF_029448725.1 Salvelinus fontinalis
AACTGAGGAGAGGAGACACATCACAGGATAATCCCCCCCCCCCCCCCACCCCCCCCCCCCCCCCCCCCAGTCCCCCCCCCCCCCCCCCCCTCCCGGTCTACAAGTCCCTTTTCTTGGATACAGTTACTAAGGGTAGGGGTTTCTATGTGGTGGGCCGACGCAGTGGACCGCCGCGGGGCGGGTGAGGTGACACCGTCATGTCTCTCTGTCCGTCTGAATAGATGGGCTCTCTCTCTAGGGTTCTCTAAGGACAGGTGACGTAACCTCCTTGGGTCTGACAGGTGACGTAACCACCTTGGGTCTGGCAGGTGACGTAATCTCCTCGGGTCTGACAGGTGACGTAACCTCCTTGGGTCTGACAGGTGACGTAACCTCCTCGGGTCTGACAGGTGACGTAACCTCCTTGGGTCTGACAGGTGACGTAACCTCCTCGGGTCTGACAGGTGACGTAACCTCCTTGGGTCTGACAGGTGACGTAACCTCCTCGGGTCTGACAGGTGACGTAACCTCCTTGGGTCTGACAGGTGACGTAACCTCCTCGGGTCTGGCAGGTGACGTAACCTCCTCGGGTCTGACAGGTGACGTAACCTCCTTGGGTCTGGCAGGTGACGTAACCTCCTCGGGTCTGACAGGTGACGTAACCTCCTTGGGTCTGACAGGTGACGTAACCTCCTTGGGTCTGACAGGTGACGTAACCTCCTTGGGTCTGCCAGACAGGTGACGTAACCTCCTCGGGTCTGACAGGTGACGTAACCTCCTCGGGTCTGACAGGTGACGTAACCTCCTTGGGTCTGCCAGACAGGTGACGTAACCTCCTCGGGTCTGGCAGGTGACGTAGCCACCTTGGGTCTGACAGGTGGCATAGTCTCCTTGGGTCTGCCAGGTGACGTAACCTCCTTGGGTCTGACAGGTGACGTAACCTCCTCGGGTCTGACAGGCAGGTGCCAGATAGGGTCTTTTAAGGACAGCATATTAGTTCAGAGAGGAAGGGTGGTATTTTCTCTCCTCTAGAAGTTTCTAAATTGAAGATGCAGGTTGGGGCGTCGTATTTACGTGCGGAAGCTTTGGAACAGCGGTTCCTACCCATTTTGATACACCAGACCCCATTTCAATACAACCAGACCCCATTTTGATACAACCGAGACCCCATTTCCATACACCAGACCCCATTTCCATACACCAGACCCCATTTCCATACACCAGACCCCAATTCCATACACCAGACCCCATTTCCAAACAACCAGACCCCATTTCCATACACCAGACCCCATTTCAATACAACCAGACCCCATTTCAATACAACCAGACCCCATTTTGATACACCAGACCCCATTTCAATACACCAGACCCCATTTCAATACACCAGACCCCGTTTCAATACAACCAGACCCCATTTCCATACAACCAGACCCCATTTCAATACACCAGACCCCATTTCAATACACCAGACCCCATTTCAATACACCAGACCCCATTTCAATACAACCAGACCCCATTTCAATACACCAGACCCCATTTTGATACACCAGACCCCATTTCAATACACCAGACCCCATTTTGATACACCAGACCCCATTTCAATACAACCAGACCCCATTTTGATACACCAGACCCCATTTCAATACACCAGACCCCATTTCCATACACCAGACCCCATTTCAATACACCAGACCCCATTTTGATACAACCAGACCCCATTTCAATACACCAGACCCCATTTCAATACACCAGACCCCGTTTCAATACACCAGACCCCATTTCCATACACCAGACCCCATTTCCATACACCAGACCCCATTTCAATACAACCAGACCCCATTTCCATACACCAGACCCCATTTCAATACACCAGACCCCATTTTGATACACCAGACCCCATTTCAATACACCAGACCCCATTTTGATACACCAGACCCCATTTCAATACAACCAGACCCCATTTTGATACACCAGACCCCATTTCAATACACCAGACCCCATTTTGATACACCAGACCCCATTTCCATACACCAGACCCCATTTTGATACACCAGACCCCATTTTGATACACCAGACCCCATTTCAATACAACCAGACCCCATTTTGATACACCAGACCCCATTTCAATACACCAGACCCCATTTCCATACACCAGACCCCATTTTGATACACCAGACCCCATTTCCATACACCAGACCCCATTTCAATACAACCAGACCCCATTTCAATACACCAGACCCCATTTTGATACACCAGACCCCATTTCAATACACCAGACCCCATTTTGATACACCAGACCCCGTTTCAATACACCAGACCCCATTTCAATACAACCAGACCCCATTTCAATACAACCAGACCCCATTTCAATACACCAGACCCCATTTTGATACACCAGACCCCATTTCCATACACCAGACCCCATTTCCATACACCAGACCCCATTTCCATACACCAGACCCCATTTCAATACACCAGACCCCATTTTGATACACCAGACCCCATTTTGATACACCAGACC
>NC_074689.1:38370064-38415064 GCF_029448725.1 Salvelinus fontinalis
TAGCAGAGGCTGGCAGACTAAAGATAAAGGATCTATGGTATCAGTAACGAGGAAGGACTAAAGCCCTGAGGCCATAAGCAGCTAGTACTGCTGTGCATGATGGGTGGTTCTTGGCCCATTTAGGCCCGCTCTTCCCTTCTAGGGCGCATCGCAAATGGCACCCTATTCCCTGTATAGCGCACTACTTTTGACCAGGGCTCACAGGGCGGCACTATACAGGGAATAGGGTGCCATTCAGGAACAGTACACCTCGTCTCCTATGTCCTTCAGTAAAGAGACATCCCGACGTTATACACAGACAGTGATTTATCTATCTATCCATTCCCTCTCTTTGATCCGGCTGACTCGGGTATAAGTCAGGGTTTGGGGTTAAAGTCACGACCCTCCTCATTGCTGTGACACAATGCCAGCCTCCCAAAACAGAACCCTATTCCCTACATAGTGCACTACTTTAGACCAGGGCCCTATAGAACCCTATTCCCTACATAGTGCACTACTTTAGACCAGAGCCCTATAGAACCCTATTCCCTATAGATAGTGCACTACTTTAGACCAGAGCCCTGTAGAACCCTATTCCCTATAGATAGTGCACTACTTTAGACCAGGGCCCTATAGAACCCTATTCCCTATATAGTGCACTACTTTAGACCAGGACCCTATAGAACCCTAGTCCCTACATAGTGCACTACTTTAGACCAGGGCCCTATGGCACCCTATTCCCTACATAGTGCACTACTTTAGACCAGAGCCCTATGGGACCCTATTCCCTAAATAGTGCACTACTTTTGACCAGAGTGTCAATTGGGGAAACAGTCAATCTATCATGCCCAGACTGTAGTGGTTAAGGTGATACAGAAATATCCTCTTCCACAGTCATGTTATGTAATGTCCATGTTACAGGCTCTTCCACAGTCATGGTATGTAATGTCCATGTTACAGGCTCTTCCACAGTCATGGTATGTAATGTAATGTCCATGTTACAGGCCTCTTCCACAGTCATGTTATGTCCATGTTACAGGCCTCTTCGACAGTCATGGTACGTAATGTCCATGTTACAGGCCTCTTCCACAGTCATGGTATGTAATGTCCATGTTACTGGCCTCTTCCACAGTCATGGTACGTAATGTCCATGTTACAGGCCTCTTCCACAGTCATGGTATGTAATGTCCATGTTACAGGCCTCTTCCACAGTCATGTTATGTCCATGTTACAGGCCTCTTCCACAGTCATGTTATGTCCATGTTACAGGCCTCTTCCACAGTCATGGTATGTAATGTCCATGTTACAGGCCTCTTCCACAGTCATGTTATGTAATGTCCATGTTACAGGCCTCTTCCATAGTCATGGTACGTAATGTCCATGTTACAGGCCTCTTCCACAGTCATGGTATGTAATGTCCATGTTACAGGCCTCTTCCACAGTCATGGTATGTAATGTAATGTCCATGTTACAGGCCTCTTCCACAGTCATGGTATGTAATGTAATGTCCATGTTACAGGCCTCTTCCACAGTCATGTTATGTCCATGTTACAGGCCTCTTCCACAGTCATGGTATGTAATGTCCATGTTACAGGCCTCTTCCACAGTCATGGTATGTAATGTCCATGTTACAGGCCTCTTCCACAGTCATGGTATGTAATGTCCATGTTACAGGCCTCTTCCACAGTCATGGTATGTAATGTCCATGTTACAGGCCTCTTCCACAGTCATGGTATGTAATGTAATGTCCATGTTACAGGCCTCTTCCACAGTCATGGTATGTAATGTAATGTCCATGTTACAGGCCTCTTCCACAGTCATGTTATGTCCATGTTACAGGCCTCTTCCACAGTCATGGTATGTAATGTCCATGTTACAGGCCTCTTCCACAGTCATGGTATGTAATGTCCATGTTACAGGCCTCTTCCACAGTCATGGTATGTAATGTCCATGTTACAGGCCTCTTCCACAGTCATGGTATGTAATGTCCATGTTACAGGCCTCTTCCACAGTCATGGTATGTAATGTCCATGTTACAGGCCTCTTCCACAGTCATGGTATGTAATGTCCATGTTACAGGCCTCTTCCACAGTCATGGTACGTAATGTCCATGTTACAGGCCTCTTCCACAGTCATGGTATGTAATGTCCATGTTACAGGCCTCTTCCACAGTCATGGTATGTCCATGTTACAGGCCTCTTCCACAGTCATGTTATGTAATGTCCATGTTACAGGCCTCTTCCACAATCATGGTATGTAATGTCCATGTTACAGGCCTCTTCCACAGTCATGGTATGTAATGTCCATGTTACAGGCCTCTTCCACAGACCACAGTACTGGACATGACCTCAGTGATGGCTGTGGTCGTGAGAGAGCGCTTCTCACACAAGACAGACAAGTAGGCTGTTATCCCCCCTCATCTACCTCCTTCTGCTCCTCAGGGCTGTTATCCCCCCTCATCTACCTCCTTCTGCTCCTCAGGGCTGTTATCCCCCCTCATCTACCTCCTTCTGCTCCTCAGGGGCTGTTATCCCCCCTCATCTACCTCCCTCTGCTCCTCAGGGCTGTTATCCCCCCTCATCTACCTCCTTCTGCTCCTCAGGGATGTTATCCCCCCTCATCTACCTCCTTCTGCTCCTCAGGGATGTTATCCCCCCTCATCTACCTCCTTCTGCTCCTCAGGGATGTTATCCCCCCTCATCTACCTCCTTCTACTCCTCAGGGCTGTTATCCCCCCTCATCTACCTCCTTCTGCTCCTCAGGGCTGTTATCCCCCCTCATCTACCTCCTTCTGCTCCTCAGGGCTGTTATCCCCCCTCATCTACCTCCTTCTGCTCCTCAGGGCTGTTATCCCCCTCATCTACCTCCTTCTGCTCCTCAGGGCTGTTATCCCCCCTCATCTACCTCCTTCTGCTCCTCAGGGGCTGTTATCCCCCCTCATCTACCTCCCTCTGCTCCTCAGGGCTGTTATCCCCCCTCATCTACCTCCTTCTGCTCCTCAGGGATGTTATCCCCCCTCATCTACCTCCTTCTGCTCCTCAGGGATGTTATCCCCCCTCATCTACCTCCTTCTGCTCCTCAGGGATGTTATCCCCCCTCATCTACCTCCCTCTGCTCCTCAGGGCTGTTATCCCCCCTCATCTACCTCCTTCTGCTCCTCAGGGATGTTATCCCCCATCATCTACCTCCTTCTGCTCCTCAGGGCTGTTATCCCCCCTCATCTACCTCCTTCTGCTCCTCAGGGCTGTTATCCCCCCTCATCTACCTCCCTCTGCTCCTCAGGGCTGTTATCCCCCCTCATCTACCTCCTTCTGCTCCTCAGGGCTGTTATCCCCCCTCATCTACCTCCCTCTGCTCCTCAGGGCTGTTATCCCCCCTCATCTACCTCCTTCTGCTCCTCAGGGCTGTTATCCCCCATCATCTACCTCCTTCTGCTCCTCAGGGATGTTATCCCCCTCATCTACCTCCTTCTGCTCCTCAGGGCTGTTATCCCCCCTCATCTACCTCCTTCTGCTCCTCAGGGCTGTTATCCCCCCTCATCTACCTCCTTCTGCTCCTCAGGGCTGTTATCCCCCCTCATCTACCTCCTTCTGCTCCTCAGGGCTGTTATCCCCCCTCATCTACCTCCTTCTGCTCCTCAGGGGCTGTTTACCCCCTCATCTACCTCCTTCTGCTCCTCAGGGATGTTATCCCCCTCATCTACCTCCTTCTGCTCCTCAGGGCTGTTATCCCCCATCATCTACCTCCTTCTGCTCCTCAGGGATGTTATCCCCCTCATCTACCTCCTTCTGCTCCTCAGGGCTGTTATCCCCCCTCATCTACCTCCTTCTGCTCCTCAGGGCTGTTATCCCCCCTCATCTACCTCCTTCTGCTCCTCAGGGCTGTTATCCCCCCTCATCTACCTCCTTCTGCTCCTCAGGGCTGTTATCCCCCCTCATCTACCTCCATCTGCTCCTCAGGGGCTGTTACGTTTTCATGTGTCATGGTTTGTCTGTTAGCTATAAATAATTCAGAAAGTGGTCGTAGTGTCATAGTGTGGCGAGAGAGGAATGGAGTTGAGTGGACAGGAAGGAGAGAGGAGTGGATTGGACAGGAGGGAGAGAGGAGAGGATTGGGCAGGAAGGAGAGAGGAGTGGATTGGACAGGAGGGAGAGAGGAGAGGATTGGGCAGGAAGGAGAGAGGAGTGGATTGGACAGGAGGGAGAGAGGAGAGGATTGGGCAGAAAGGAGAGAGGAGTGGATTGGACAGCAGGGAGAGAGGAGAGGATTGGGCAGGAAGGAGAGAGGAGTGGATTGGACAGGAGGGAGAGAGGAGAGGATTGGGCAGAAAGGAGAGAGGAGTGGATTGGACAGGAGGGAGAGAGGAGAGGATTGGGCAGGAAGGAGAGAGGAGAGGATTGGACAGGAGGGAGAGAGGAGAGGATTGGGCAGGAAGGAGAGAGGAGTGGATTGGACAGGAGGGAGAGAGGAGAGGATTGGGCAGAAAGGAGAGAGGAGTGGATTGGACAGGAGGGAGAGAGGAGAGGATTGGGCAGGAAGGAGAGAGGAGTGGATTGGACAGGAGGGAGAGAGGAGAGGATTGGGCAGAAAGGAGAGAGGAGTGGATTGGACAGGAGGGAGAGAGGAGAGGATTGGGCAGGAAGGAGAGAGGAGAGGATTGGACAGGAGGGAGAGAGGAGAGGATTGGGCAGGAAGGAGAGAGGAGTGGATTGGACAGGAGGGAGAGAGGAGAGGATTGGGCAGAAAGGAGAGAGGAGTGGATTGGACGGGAGGGAGGGAGAGAGGAGAGGATTGGGCAGGAAGGAGAGAGGAGTGGATTGGGCAGGAAGGAGAGAGGAGTGGATTGGGCAGGAAGGAGAGAGGAGTGGATTGGGCAGGAAGGAGAGAGGAGTGGATTGGGCAGGAAGGAGAGAGGAGAGGAGTGGACAGGAAGGAGAGAGGAGAGGACAGGAAGGAGAGAGGAGTGGACAGGAAGGAGAGAGGAGTGGACAGGAAGGAGAGAGGAGTGGACAGGAAGGAGAGAGGAGAGGAGTGGACAGGAAGGAGAGAGGAGAGGAGTGGACAGGAAGGAGAGAGGAGAGGAGTGGATAGGAAGGAGAGAGGAGAGGAGTGGATAGGATGGAGAGAGGAGAGGAGTGGACAGGAAGGAAAGAGGAGTGGACAGGAAGGAGAGAGGAGTGGACAGGAAGGAGAGAGGAGTGGACAGGATGGAGAGAGGAGTGGACAGGAGGGAGAGAGGAGAGGATTGGGCAGGAAGGAGAGAGGAGAGGATTGGACAGGAGGGAGAGAGGAGAGGATTGGGCAGGAAGAAGAGAGGAGTGGATTGGACAGGAGGGAGAGAGGAAAGGATTGGGCAGAAAGGAGAGAGGAGTGGATTGGACAGGAGGGAGAGAGGAGAGGATTGGGCAGGAAGGAGAGAGGAGTGGATTGGGCAGGAAGGAGAGAGGAGTGGATTGGGCAGGAAGGAGAGAGGAGTGGATTGGGCAGGAAGGAGAGAGGAGAGGAGTGGACAGGAAGGAGAGAGGAGAGGACAGGAAGGAGAGAGGAGTGGACAGGAAGGAGAGTGGACAGGAAGGAGAGAGGAGTGGACAGGAAGGAGAGAGGAGTGGACCGGAAGGAGAGAGGAGTGGACAGGATGGAGAGGAGAGGAGTGGACAGGAAGGAGAGAGGAGAGGACAGGAAGGAGAGAGGAGTGGAGTGGACAGGAAGGAGAGAGGAGTGGAGTGGACAGGAAGGAGAGAGGAGTGGACAGGAAGGAGAGAGGAGTGGACAGGAAGGAGAGAGGAGAGGAGTGGACAGGAAGGAGAGAGGAGTGGAGTGGACAGGAAGGAGAGAGGAGTGGACAGGAAGGAGAGAGGAGTGGACAGGAAGGAGAGAGGAGTGGACAGGAAGGAGAGAGGAGAGGAGTGGACAGGAAAGAGAGAGGAGTGGAGTGGACAGGAAGGAGAGAGGAGTGGACAGGATGGAGAGAGGAGTGGACAGGAAGGAGAGAGGAGCGGACAGGAAGGAGAGAGGAGTGGACAGGAAGGAGAGAGGAGTGGACAGGAAGGAGAGAGGAGTGGACAGGATGGAGAGAGGAGTGGACAGGAAGGAGAGAGGAGAGAGTGAGGTTGTAATGGACACAGGCACGGGCAGGGAAAGATAGAGGGAGGATAGGGGAGAGGACAAGATAGGTAGTTTAGTGAACCCATACTTGGAAGGAAGGGGGTGTAGAGAGAGGAGGGAGGTGCAGAGGAGAAGAGTATAATGAACTCAGTCTGGGTGGGGGGATAGCCAACCTTTCATGCAGCTTACAGATGGTTGGAGAGAGCTGTGGAAAAACACTGATGGAAGTGAAGAGACTTGGAGACAAACAGTCAACCACTAATGCTCAGACACACCAGGGAAACTGACTGCCGAGAGTGACCGCAGTTACTACCACTCAGCTTAGATAAATACCCCAGACCAGTTACCACCACTCAGTTTAGTTAAATACTCCAGACCACAGTTACCACCACTCAGCTTAGATAAATACTCCAGACCGCAGTTACCACCACTCAGTTTAGATAAATACTCCAGACCGCAGTTACCACCACTCAGCTTAGATAAATACTCCAGACCGCAGTTACCACCACTCAGCTTAGATAAATACTCCAGACCGCAGTTACTACCACTCAGTTTAGATAAATACTCCAGACCGCAGTTACTACCACTCAGTTTAGATAAATACTCCAGACCACAGTTACCACCACTCAGTTTAGTTAAATACTCCAGACCGCAGTTACCACCACTCAGTTTAGTTAAATACTCCAGACCACAGTTACCACCACTCAGTTTAGTTAAATACTCCAGACCACAGTTACCACCACTCAGCTTAGTTAAATACTCCAGACCGCAGTTACCACCACTCAGTTTAGTTAAATACTCCAGACCGCAGTTACCACCACTCAGTTTAGATAAATACTCCAGACCGCAGTTACCACCACTCAGCTTAGTTAAATACTCCAGACCGCAGTTACCACCACTCAGTTTAGATAAATACTCCAGACCGCAGTTACCACCACTCAGTTTAGATAAATACTCCAGACCAGTTACCACCACTCAGCTTAGATAAATACTCCAGACCACAGTTAACACCACTCAGCTTAGATAAATACTCCAGACCACAGTTACCACCACTCAGCTTAGATAAATACTCCAGACCGCAGTTACCACCACTCAGCTTAGTTAAATACTCCAGACCACAGTTACCACCACTCAGCTTAGATAAATACTCCAGACCGCAGTTACCACCACTCAGCTTAGTTAAATACTCCAGACCACAGTTACCACCACTCAGCTTAGTTAAATACTCCAGACCGCAGTTAACACCACTCAGTTTAGTTAAATACTCCAGACCGCAGTTACCACCACTCAGTTTAGATAAATACTCCAGACCTTAGTTAAATACTCCAGACCGCAGTTACCACCACTCAGTTTAGATAAATACTCCAGACCTTAGTTAAATACTCCAGACCACAGTTACCACCACTCAGCTTAGTTAAATACTCCAGACCGCAGTTACCACCACTCAGCTTAGTTAAATACTCCAGACCGCAGTTACCACCACTCAGCTTAGTTAAATACTCCAGACCACAGTTAACACCACTCAGCTTAGATAAATACTCCAGACCACAGTTACCACCACTCAGCTTAGTTAAATAATCCAGACCACAGTTACCACCACTCAGTTTAGATAAATACTCCAGACCACAGTTACCACCACTCAGCTTAGATAAATACTCCAGACCACAGTTACCACCACTCAGCTTAGTTAAATACTCCAGACCACAGTTAACACCACTCAGTTTAGTTAAATAATCCAGACCACAGTTACCACCACTCAGCTTAGTTAAATACTCCAGACCACAGTTACCACCACTCAGCTTAGTTAAATAATCCAGACCACAGTTACCACCACTCAGCTTAGATAAATACTCCAGACCACAGTTACCACCACTCAGCTTAGTTAAATAATCCAGACCACAGTTACCACCACTCAGCTTAGTTAAATACTCCAGACCACAGTTAACACCACTCAGCTTAGTTAAATAATCCAGCCAACAGTTACCACCACTCAGCTTAGATAAATACTCCAGACCACAGTTACCACCACTCAGCTTAGATAAATACTCCAGACCACAGTTACCACCACTCAGCTTAGTTAAATACTCCAGACCACAGTTAACACCACTCAGCTTAGATAAATACTCCAGACCACAGTTACCACCACTCAGCTTAGTTAAATACTCCAGACCACAGTTAACACCACTCAGCTTAGTTAAATACTCCAGACCACAGTTAACACCACTCAGCTTAGATAAATACTCCAGACCACAGTTACCACCACTCAGCTTAGTTAAATACTCCAGACCACAGTTAACACCACTCAGCTTAGTTAAATACTCCAGACCACAGTTAACACCACTCAGCTTAGATAAATACTCCAGACCACAGTTAACACCACTCAGCTTAGTTAAATACTCCAGACCACAGTTAAATACTCCAGACCACAGTTACCACCACTCAGCTTAGATAAATACTCCAGACCTTAGTTAAATACTCCAGACCAGTTACCACCACTCAGCTTAGATAAATACTCCAGACCACAGTTAACACCACTCAGCTTAGTTAAATACTCCAGACCACAGTTACCACCACTCAGCTTAGTTAAATACTCCAGACCACAGTTACCACCACTCAGCTTAGTTAAATACTCCAGACCTTAGTTAAATACTCCAGACCGCAGTTACCATCACTCAGATTAGTTAAATACTCCAGACCACAGTTACCACCACTCAGCTTAGATAAATACTCCAGACCACAGTTACCACCACTCAGCTTAGTTAAATACTCCAGACCACAGTTACCATCACTCAGTTTAGTTAAATACTCCAGACCACAGTTAACACCACTCAGCTTAGTTAAATACTCCAGACCACAGTTAACACCACTCAGCTTAGTTAAATACTCCAGACCACAGTTAACACCACTCAGCTTAGATAAATACTCCAGACCACAGTTAACACCACTCAGCTTAGTTAAATACTCCAGACCACAGTTAACACCACTCAGCTTAGATAAATACTCCAGACCACAGTTACCACCACTCAGTTTAGATAAATACTCCAGACCACAGTTAACACCACTCAGCTTAGATAAATACTCCAGACCACAGTTAAATACTCCAGACCACAGTTAACACCACTCAGCTTAGTTAAATACTCCAGACAACAGTTAAATACTCCAGACCACAGTTAACACCACTCAGCTTAGTTAAATACTCCAGACCACAGTTAAATACTCCAGACCACAGTTAACACCACTCAGCTTAGATAAATACTCCAGACCACAGTTAACACCACTCAGCTTAGTTAAATACTCCAGACCGCAGATAAATACTCCAGACCACAGTTACCACCACTCAGCTTAGATAAATACTCCAGACCACAGTTACCACCACTCAGCTTAGTTAAATACTCCAGACCACAGTTACCACCACTCAGCTTAGATAAATACTCCAGACCACAGTTAAATACTCCAGACCACAGTTAACACCACTCAGTTTAGATAAATACTCCAGACCACAGTTACCACCACTCAGCTTAGATAAATACTCCAGACCACAGTTACCACCACTCAGCTTAGTTAAATACTCCAGACCAGTTACCACCACTCAGTTTAGATAAATACTCCAGACCACAGTTACCACCACTCAGCTTAGATAAATACTCCAGACCAGTTACCACCACTCAGCTTAGATAAATACTCCAGACCACAGTTAACACCACTCAGCTTAGTTAAATACTCCAGACCACAGTTACCACCACTCAGCTTAGATAAATACTCCAGACCACAGTTACCACCACTCAGCTTAGATAAATACTCCAGACCACAGTTAACACCACTCAGCTTAGTTAAATACTCCAGACCACAGTTACCACCACTCAGCTTAGTTAAATACTCCAGACCACAGTTACCACCACTCAGCTTAGTTAAATACTCCAGACCTTAGTTAAATACTCCAGACCGCAGTTACCACCACTCAGCTTAGATAAATACTCCAGACCTTAGTTAAATACTCCAGACCACAGTTACCACCACTCAGCTTAGATAAATACCCCAGACCAGTTACCACCACTCAGATTAGTTAAATACTCCAGACCTTAGTTAAATACCCCAGACCAGTTACCACCACTCAGCTTAGATAAATACTCCAGACCACAGTTAACACCACTCAGCTTAGATAAATACTCCAGACCACAGTTACCACCACTCAGCTTAGTTAAATACTCCAGACCACAGTTACCACCACTCAGATTAGTTAAATACTCCAGACCAGTTACCACCACTCAGCTTAGATAAATACTCCAGACCTTAGTTAAATACTCCAGACCACAGTTACCACCACTCAGCTTAGATAAATACCCCAGACCAGTTACCACCACTCAGATTAGATAAATACTCCAGACCACAGTTAACACCACTCAGCTTAGTTAAATACTCCAGACCACAGTTACCACCACTCAGCTTAGTTAAATACTCCAGACCACAGTTACCACCACTCAGCTTAGATAAATACTCCAGACCACAGTTACCACCACTCAGTTTAGATAAATACTCCAGACCAGTTACCACCACTCAGCTTAGATAAATACTCCAGACCACAGTTACCACCACTCAGCTTAGATAAATACCCCAGACCAGTTACCACCACTCAGATTAGATAAATACTCCAGACCACAGTTAACACCACTCAGCTTAGTTAAATACTCCAGACCACAGTTACCACCACTCAGCTTAGTTAAATACTCCAGACCACAGTTACCACCACTCAGTTTAGTTAAATACTCCAGACCACAGTTACCATCACTCAGTTTAGTTAAATACTCCAGACCACAGTTAACACCACTCAGCTTAGTTAAATACTCCAGACCACAGTTAACACCACTCAGCTTAGTTAAATACTCCAGACCGCAGTTAAATACTCCAGACCACAGTTAACACCACTCAGTTTAGTTAAATACTCCAGACCACAGCTACCACCACTCACCTTAGATAAATACTCCAGACCACAGTTACCACCACTCAGATTAGTTAAATACTCCAGAACAGTTACCACCACTCAGCTTAGATAAATACTCCAGACCACAGTTAAATACTCCAGACCACAGTTACCACCACTCAGCTTAGATAAATACTCCAGACCACAGTTAAATACTCCAGACCGCAGTTACCACCACTCAGTTTAGTTAAATACTCCAGACCGCAGTTAAATACTCCAGACCACAGTTAACACCACTCAGTTTAGTTAAATACTCCAGACCACAGTTAACACCACTCAGCTTAGTTAAATACTCCAGACCTTAGATAAATACTCCAGACCACAGTTAAATACTCCAGACCACAGTTACCACCACTCAGCTTAGATAAATACTCCAGACCACAGTTAAATACTCCAGACCGCAGTTACCACCACTCAGCTTAGTTAAATACTCCAGACCGCAGTTACCACCACTCAGCTTAGATAAATACTCCAGACCGCAGTTACCACCACTCAGCTTAGATAAATACTCCAGACCACAGTTAAATACTCCAGACCACAGTTACCACCACTCAGCTTAGATAAATACTCCAGACCGCAGTTACCACCACTCAGCTTAGATAAATACTCCAGACCACAGTTAACACCACTCAGCTTAGATAAATACTCCGGACCACAGTTACCACCACTCAGCTTAGATAAATACTCCAGACCACAGTTAACGCCACTCAGCTTAGATAAATACTCCAGACCACAGTTACCACCACTCAGCTTAGTTAAATACTCCACACCACAGTTACCACCACTCATCTTAGATAAATACTCCAGACCTTAGTTAAATACTCCAGACCACAGTTACCAACACTCAGTTTAGATAAATACTCCAGACCTTAGTTAAATACTCCAGACCACAGTTACCACCACTCAGCTTAGTTAAATACTCCAGACCTTAGTTAAATACTCCAGACCACAGTTACCACCACTCAGTTTAGATAAATACTCCAGACCTTAGATAAATACTCCAGACCAGTTACCACCACTCAGCTTAGATAAATACTCCAGACCACAGTTACCACCACACAGCTTAGTTAAATACTCCAGACCACAGTTACCACCACTCATATTAGATAAATACTCCAGACCACAGTTACCACCACTCAGCTTAGTTAAATACTCCAGACCTTAGTTAAATACTCCAGACCTTATATAAATACTCCAGACCTTAGTTAAATAATCCAGACCACAGTTACCACCACTCAGTTTAGATAAATACTCCAGACCACAGTTAACACCACTCAGCTTAGATAAATACTCCAGACCTTAGTTAAATACTCCATACCACAGTTAAATACTCCAGACCACAGTTACCACCACTCAGCTTAGATAAATACTCCAGACCACAGTTAACACCACTCAGATTAGTTAAATACTCCAGACCACAGTTACCACCAGTCAGCTTAGATAAATACTCCAGACCAGTTACCACCACTCAGCTTAGATAAATACTCCAGACCACAGTTAAATACTCCAGACCACAGTTACCACCACTCAGATTAGTTAAATACTCCAGACCACAGTTAACACCACTCATCTTAGTTAAATACTCCAGACCACAGTTACCACCACTCAGCTTAGATAAATACTCCAGACCACAGTTAAATACTCCAGACCACAGTTACCACCACTCAGCTTAGATAAATACTCCAGACCACAGTTACCACCACTCAGCTTAGATAAATACTCCAGACCACAGTTACTACCACTCAGATTAGTTAAATACTCCAGACCAGTTACCACCACTCAGCTTAGTTAAATACTCCAGACCACAGTTAACACCACTCAGCTTAGTTAAATACTCCAGACCACAGTTAAATACTCCAGACCACAGTTACCACCACTCAGCTTAGTTAAATACTCCAGACCTTAGTTAAATAATCCAGACACCAGTTACCACCACTCAGTTTAGATAAATACTCCAGACCTTAGATAAATACTCCAGACCAGTTACCACCACTCAGCTTAGATAAATACTCCAGACCACAGTTACCACCACTCAACTTAGATAAATACTCCAGACCACAGTTACCACCACTCAGCTTAGATAAATACTCCAGACCACAGTTACCACCACTCAGCTTAGATAAATACTCCAGACCACAGTTACCACCACTCAACTTAGATAAATACTCCAGACCACAGTTAACACCACTCAGCTTAGTTAAATACTCCAGACCTTAGTTAAATACTCCAGACCTTAGATAAATACTCCAGACCTTAGTTAAATACTCCATACCACAATTACCACCACTCAGTTTAGATAAATACTCCACACCACAGTTACCACCACTCAGTTTAGATAAATACTCCAGACCAGTTACCACCACTCAGCTTAGTTAAATACTCCAGACCACAGTTACCACCACTCAGATTAGTTAAATACTCCAGACCACAGTTAAATACTCCAGACCACAGTTACCACCACTCAGCTTAGATAAATACTCCAGACCACAGTTAACACCACTCAGCTTAGATAAATACTCCAGACCACAGTTAACACCACTCAGCTTAGTTAAATACTCCAGACCACAGTTAACACCACTCAGCTTAGTTAAATACTCCAGACCACAGTTACCACCACTCAGCTTAGATAAATACCCCAGACCACAGTTACTACCACTCAGATTAGTTAAATACTCCAGACCAGTTACCACCACTCAGCTTAGTTAAATACTCCAGACCACAGTCAACACCACTCATCTTAGTTAAATACTCCAGACCACAGTTAAATACTCCAGACCACAGTTAACACCACTCAGCTTAGTTAAATACTCCAGACCTTAGTTAAATAATCCAGACCACAGTTACCACCACTCAGTTTAGATAAATACTCCAGACCTTAGATAAATACTCCAGACCACAGTTACCACCACTCAGCTTAGATAAATACCCCAGACCACAGTTACTACCACTCAGATTAGTTAAAAACTCCAGACCAGTTACCACCACTCAGCTTAGTTAAATACTCAAGACCGCAGTTACCACCACTCAGTTTAGTTAAATACTCCAGACCACAGTTACCACCACTCATCTTAGTTAAATACTCCAGACCTTAGATAAATACTCCAGACCTTAGTTAAATACTCCAGACCAGTTACCACCACTCAGCTTAGTTAAATACTCCAGACCACAGTTACCACCACTCATCTTAGTTAAATACTCCAGACCTTAGATAAATACTCCAGACCTTAGTTAAATACTCCAGACCAGTTACCACCACTCAGTTTAGATAAATACTCCAGACCAGTTACCACCACTCAGCTTAGATAAATAATCCAGACCAGTTACCACCACTCAGCTTAGTTAAATACTCCAGACCAGTTACCACCACTCAGCTTAGATAAATACTCCAGACCACAGTTACCACCACTCAGCTTAGTTAAATACTCCAGACCACAGTTACCACCACTCAGCTTAGTTAAATACTCCAGACCTTAGTTAAATACAGGTTGTACCGGTACAGAGTCAATATGGAGGCTATATACAGGGTGTTACGGTACAGAGTCAATGTGGAGGCTATATACAGGGTGTTACGGTACAGAGTCAATGTGGAGGCTATATACAAGTGGTACCGGTACAGAGTCAATGTGGAGGCTATATACAGGGGGTACCGGTAGAGAGTCAATGTGGAGGCTATATACAGGGGGTACCAGTACAGAGTCAATGTGGAGACTATATACAGGGGGTACCAGTACAGAGTCAATGTGGAGGCTATATACAGGGGGTACCGGTACAGAGTCAATGTGGAGGCTATATACAGGGGGTACCAGTACAGAGTCAATGTGGAGGCTATTTACCGGGTGTTACGGTACAGAGTCAATGTGGAGGCTATATACAGGGGGTACCAGTACAGAGTCAATGTGGAGGCTATTTACCGGGTGTTACGGTACAGAGTCAATGTGGAGGCTATTTACCGGGTGTTAAGGTACAGAGTCAATGTGGAGGCTATTTACCGGGTGTTACGGTACAGAGTCAATGTGGAGGCTATAAACAGGGTGTTACGGTACAGAGTCAATGTGGAGGCTATTTATCGGGTGTTAAGGTACAGAGTCAATGTGGAGGCTATATACAAGTGGTACCGGTACAGAGTCAATGTGGAGGCTATATACAAGTGGTACCGGTACAGAGTCAATGTGGAGGCTATTTACCGGGTGTTACGGTACAGAGTCAATGTGGAGGCTATATACAGGGGGTACCGCACAGAGTCAATGTGGAGGCTATTTACCGGGTGTTACGGTACAGAGTCAATGTGGAGGCTATATACAGGGTGTTACGGTACAGAGTCAATGTGGAGGCTATTTACCGGGTGTTACGGTACAGAGTCAATGTGGAGGCTATATACAGGGGGTACCGCACAGAGTCAATGTGGAGGCTATATACAGGGGGTACCGCACAGAGTCAATGTGGAGGCTACATACAGGGGGTGCCGGTACAGAGTCAAAGTGGAGGCTATATACAGGGTGTTACGGTACAGAGTCAATGTGGAGGCTATTTACCGGGTGTTACGGTACAGAGTCAATATGGAGGCTATTTACCGGGTGTTACGGTACAGAGTCAATGTGAAGGCTATATACAGGGTGTTACGGTACAGAGTCAATGTGGAGGCTATATACAGGGTGTTACGGTACAGAGTCAATGTGGAGGCTATATACAGGGTGTTACGGTACAGAGTCAATGTGGAGGCTATTTACCGGGTGTTAAGGTACAGAGTCAATGTGGAGGCTATATACAGGGTATTACGGTACAGAGTCAATGTGGAGGCTATATACAGGGTGTTACGGTACAGAGTCAATGTGGAGGCTATATACAGGGGGTGCCGGTACAGAGTCAATGTGGAGGCTATATACAGGGTATTACGGTACAGAGTCAATGTGGAGGCTATATACAGGGTGTTACGGTACAGAGTCAATGTGGAGGCTATATACAGGGGGTGCCGGTACAGAGTCAATGTGGAGGCTATATACAGGGTATTACGGTACAGAGTCAATGTGGAGGCTATATACAGGGTGTTACGGTACAGAGTCAATGTGGAGGCTATATACAGGGGGTGCCGGTACAGAGTCAATGTGGAGGCTATATACAGGGTATTACGGTACAGAGTCAATGTGGAGGCTATATACAGGGTATTACGGTACAGAGTCAATGTGGAGGCTATATACAGGGTATTACGGTACAGAGTCAATGTGGAGGCTATATACAGGGTGTTACGGTACAGAGTCAATGTGGAGGCTATATACAGGGTATTACGGTACAGAGTCAATGTGGAGGCTATATACAGGGTATTACGGTACAGAGTCAATGTGGAGGCTATATACAGGGTATTACGGTACAGAGTCAATGTGGAGGCTATATACAGGGTGTTACGGTACAGAGTCAATGTGGAGGCTATATACAGGGTATTACGGTACAGAGTCAGTGTGGAGGCTATATACAGGGTATTACGGTACAGAGTCAATGTGGAGGCTATATACAGGGTATTACGGTACAGAGTCAATGTAGAGGATATATACAGGGTATTACGGTACAATGCTAATAGTCCGGGTAGCCATTTGGTTCAGCACCGAGTCAAGTTTGTCCGAGACACCCGAGACCTGAGAGAAAATCCCAGACAGGAGCTCCACGAGGAAGGCCCGTTCCGAGACCTGAGAGGAAATCCCAGACAGGAGCTCCACGAGGAAGGCCCGTTCCGAGACCTGAGAGGAAATCCCAGACAGGAGCTCCACGAGGAAGGCCCGTTCCGAGACCTGAGAGGAAATCCCAGACAGGAGCTCCACGAGGAAGGCCCGTTCCGAGACCTGAGAGGAAATCCCAGACAGGAGCTCCACGAGGAAGGCCCGTTCCAATCAGAACAGCATCGGCAAAGCTAGCAGCAGGCAGTAAAGTTAGCTGGCAGGCCAGTAGATCTAACCAGTCATTTTACTGCTGCTATTGAAAATAATAGATCCCAGATCATCAGGCTTCTGTCATCTCTATCTATCTTCCAAAAACCCAATAGCTTGCAGAAAAATAATTGCAAATAAAAACACTAAATATAACAAAATGAAAAACAAATTAGCTGGAATTAACAGGCCAGCTAGACTGCCCCGAGGGCGCCATGGCAACGCCTAATCAACATTGATTGAATCATTGTAAACCTGATACATGTGTTTTAATGAGTGACTCATATTGAAGTTCATGGAAGAGCAGAAACCAATATCATGCTCTGATTAACAACAATAATAAAAGGCCAACGGAGAGGATGGAGGAGTTTCAGATATTAAAACATAGTGTGTAAACTCCTATTTCTCCTTCCACCCCTCTCTCTCTGTCTCTCTCTCTCCCCTTCCACCCCTCTCTCTCTCCACCCCTCTCTCTCTCTCCACCCCTCTCTCATTCCTCTCTCTGTCTCTGTCTCTCTCTCTCCCCTTCCACCCCTCTCTCTCTCCACCCCTCTCTCTCTCTCCACCCCTCTCTCTCTCTCTCTCTCTCATTCCTCTCTCTCTCCACCCCTCTCTCTGTCTCTGTCTCTCATTCCTCTCTCTCTCTCTCCACCCCCCCTCTCTCTCTCCACCCCTCTCTCTGTCTCTGTCTCTCTCTCTCCCACCTCTCTCTCTCTCTCCACCCATCTCTCTCTCTCCACCCCTCTCTCTGTCTCTCTCTCTCTCCCTCTCTCTCTCTCTCTCTCTCATTCCCTCTCTCTCTCTCTCTCTCATTCCCTCTAGTTCATCTGGCATGTAGAGTGTGGAGGGACGGAGGGAAGAAGGGAGTGGTGGGAGAGAGGTGAAAGAAAGATGAAGGGCTGGACGAAGGACAAACAGGCTAAACTACCTACGGTTGGACTAAACCGATTCAGACTCGTGTTCTCCTCCTGGGTGAAACAGATCTAGGTCAGAGACATCAGACCAACGGTCACACAGAGGACCATCAGACAAGGTCACCGTGCAGGACTCTGTGGGAGTGATGGCAACATAATTACCTGGGTGAGTCACCGAGCCCTGCTATGAAAATGACAAGGACAGCTGGCCCTTCAAACTAGTCCCATCATAACGTATGAGTACGGAAGGGGGAGTGAAGGACAACGGGAAGGTTGAATAAATGAAGTAAATATTAAACACACATTACAGTGAAAGGTGTGGAAAAAACGCACAGGGACAATAACACACAGCCACAGTGGTACGTGTCTTACCTCGAAGCAGACAGACAGGTTCCTCTTGAGGGCTATCTCGTAAACCAGACTGATTTCTGACTTAGAGGCATCACTCCCCTCATCCACCTCCTTCTGCTCCTCGGGGCTCTAGAAGAACAGAACAGAACATGAGAACTCCCCTCATCCACCTCCTTCTGCTCCTCGGGGCTCTAGAAGAACAGAACAGAACATGAGAACTCCCCTCATCCACCTCCTTCTGCTCCTCAGGGCTCTAGAACAACAGAACATGAGAACTCCCCTCATCTACCTCCTTCTGCTCCTCGGGGCTCTAGAACAAAACATGAGAACTCCCCTCATCCACCTCCTTCTGCTCCTCAGGGCTCTAGAACAGAACATGAGAACTCCCCTCATCCACCTCCTTCTGCTCCTCAGGGCTCTAGAACAGAACATGAGAACTCCCCTCATCCACCTCCTTCTGCTCCTCGGGGCTCTAGAACAGAACATGAGAACTCCCCTCATCCACCTCCTCCTGCTCCTCAGGGCTCTAGAACAGAACATGAGAACTCCCCTCATCTACCTCCTTCTGCTCCTCAGGGCTCTAGAACAGAACATGAGAACTCCCCTCATCTACCTCCTTCTGCTCCTCAGGGCTCTAGAACAAAACATGAGAACTCCCCTCATCTACCTCCTTCTGCTCCTCAGGGCTCTAGAACAGAACATGAGAACTCCCCTCATCCACCTCCTTCTGCTCCTCAGGGCTCTAGAACAGAACATGAGAACTCCCCTCATCTACCTCCTTCTGCTCCTCAGGGCTCTAGAACAAAACATTAGAACTCCCCTCATCTACCTCCTTCTGCTCCTCAGGGCTCTAGAACAGAACATGAGAACTCCCCTCATCTACCTCCTTCTGCTCCTCCTCAATTCATATAACAACACGTCCTGACCAAACATCCACAGCATGACGGTAAACTCAGGGAGTTCTTTCAGAACAGGGCAGAGCGCTTCAGGAAACAGGGCTTCGACAGTGGAAAGTAAGTCAGCTAAGCAAGGCATTGTTGTCATTTTATGACAGGTGATGATCAGCAGAAATAAGGGAGTACTAACTAACTCTCCTAGTATTAAATGTGAGTTTCTCTTTCATACAATCCCCTGGCCTTGTACACAGCTAATAGCTAACGTTAGCCAAACCAAGTTAGCTAGTTACTTCAACCTCCTCCTCGGCCTCATATGTAAACGTTGGGTACGTACAGAATACATCCCAACATGTGCGTGCGCCAGTTTTCCCCGCAAAAGTTGGCATTTATACAAATTTAATTTGACGTGAGAATGTGCTCACCTCCCCGTAACGTTTTACTATGTATGCACCTTTACTAGTGGTTGAAATATTGTATTGAAACCTGGCAAGGAAGTATTTTGTGCAAATGGCGGATAGGACGAAAAGCAGTTTCTTATTTTTTGTTTTTACCCCCTTTTTGTCCTCAAATTTCGTGATTTCCAATTGGTAGTTACAGTCTTGTCTCATCGCTGCAACTCCCGTACGGACTCACGAGAGGCGAAGGTCGAGAGCCGTGCGTTATCCGAAACACGACCCAACCAAGCCGCACTGCTTCCTGACACACTGCTCACTTAACACGGACACCAGTCGCACCAACGTGTGGGAGGAAACACCGGACACCTGGCGACCGTGTCGGCGCCACATCCTTGCCGGCCAAACCCTCCCTAACCCGGACAAATTGTGTGTTTTATTTTAAGAATCTAAAATAATTAGACATTGGAATCTTCTTCCTATTTTAGAATACATTTCTCACCTATTTCTGTTGGGTTCATATTCCTGAAGGAGCCATACAACAAATGACCAGTGCATCACATATTAATTGGACCTAGTAACATTGTAAATAAAAGCCTATATGTATTTCAAGTTTTACTACATCCTAGGCAGTGAGGTTTATAATACCTCTATAGTCCAATTTAACAGCTGAACTTTTACATTGAAGTAGGCCTTACAGCTCCTACGGAAATTATCCAGACCTTTGTCCACCTTGTTAGGTTACAACCTTACTCTAAAATGGATTAAATCGTGTTTTCCCCCCTCATCAATCTACACACAATACCCCATATTGACAAAACGTTTTTTTTTTTAATGTTTGCTAATAATGAAAATAATCAAAACTGAAATATCACATTTACATAAGTATTCAGACCCTTTACTCAGTACTTTGTTGAAGCACCTTTGGCAGCGATTACAGCCTCGAGTCTTCTTGGGTATGACGCTACAAGCTTGGCACAACTGTATTTGGGGAGTTTCTCCCATTCTTCTCTGCAGAACCTCTCAGGCTCTGTCATGTTGGATGTTGATTCGCT
Organism: Salvelinus fontinalis; assembly: GCF_029448725.1. Taxonomy (NCBI): domain Eukaryota; kingdom Metazoa; phylum Chordata; class Actinopteri; order Salmoniformes; family Salmonidae; genus Salvelinus; species Salvelinus fontinalis. The sequence goes on from NC_074689.1 coordinate 38,390,650, forward strand.
CTCTCAAAGTCTCTATATTTTCAGGTCTCTCCAGAGATGTTCAATCGGGTTCAATTCCGGGCTCTGGCTGGGCCACTCAAGGACATTCAGAGACTTGTCCTGAAGCCACTCCTGCGTTGTCTTGGCTGTGTGCTTAGGGTCGTTGTCCTATTGGAAGGTGAACCCTCGCCTAAGTCTGAGGTCCTGAGCACTCTGGAGCAGGTTTTCATCAAGGACCTCTCTGTACTTTGCTCCGTTCATCTTTGCCTTGATCCTGACTAGTCTCCCAGTCCCTGCCGCTGAAAAACATCCACACAGCATGATGCTGCTACCACCATGCTTCACCATAGGGATGGTGCCAGGTTTCCTCCAGACGTGACGCTTGGCATTCAGGCCAAAGAGTTTAATCTTCAAATGTTATTTATCACATGCGCCGAATTCCACAGGTAAATGCTTCACTGACAAGCCCATAACTAACAATGCAGTTTTAAGAAGTTAAGAAAAAAATTGAAAGTAAAAGTAACAAATGATTAAAGAGCAGCAGTAAAATAACAATAGCAAGGTTATATACAGGGGTACCGGTACAGATCAATGTGGAGGCTATATACAGGGGGTACCGGTACAGAGTCAATGTGGAGGCTATATACAGGGTATTACGGTACAGAGTCAATGTGGAGGCTATATACAGGCTGTTACGGTACAGAGTCAATGTGGAGGCTATATACAGGGTGTACCAGTACAGAGTCAATGTGGAGGCTATATACAGGGTGTTACGGTACAGAGTCAATGTGGAGGCTATATACAGGGTGTTACGGTACAGAGTCAATGTGGAGGCTATATACAGGGGGTACCGGTACAGAGTCAATGTGGAGGCTATATACAGGGTATTACGGTACAGAGTCAATGTGGAGGCTATATACAGGGTGTTACGGTACAGAGTCAATGTGGAGGCTATATACGGGGTGTTATGGTACAGAGTCAATGTGGAGGCTATATACGGGGTATTACGGTACAGAGTCAATGTGGAGGCTATATACAGGGTATTACGGTACAGAGTCAATGTGGAGGCTATATACAGGGTGTTACGGTACAGAGTCAATGTGGAGGCTATATACAGGGTATTACGGTACAGAGTCAATGTGGAGGCTATATACAGGGTGTTACGGTACAGAGTCAATGTGGAGGCTCTATACAGGGTGTTACGGTACAGAGTCAATGTGGAGGCTATATACAGGGTGTTACGGTACAGAGTCAATGTGGAGGCTATATACAGGGTGTTACGATACAGAGTCAATGTGGAGGCTCTATACAGGGTGTTACGGTACAGAGTCAATGTGGAGGCTATATACAGGGTATTACGGTACAGAGTCAATGTGCGGGGGCACCGAGATAATAGGTAGAGATGTAGGTAGGTAGAGTTAAAGTGACTATGCGTAGATAATAAACAGAGAGTAGCAGCAGCGTAAAAGAGGCGTCTGGGTAGCCCTTTGATTAACTGTTCTGGAATCTTGGTTTCATCAGACAAGAGAATCTTGTTTCTCTTTGTCTGAGTCTTTAGGTGCCTTTTGGCAAACTTCAAGCAGGCTGTCATGTGCCTTTTACTGAGGAGTGGCTTCCATCTGTCCACTCTACCATAAAGGCCTGATTGGTGGAGTGCTGCAGAGATGGTTGTCCTTCTGGAAGGTTCTCCCATCTCCACAGAGGAACTCTAGAGCTCTGTCAGAGTGACCATCAAGTTCTTGGTCACCTCCCTGACCAAGGCCCTTCTCCCCTGATTGCTCAGTTTGGCCGGGCGGCCAGCTCTACAAAGAGTCCTGGTGGTTCCAAACTTCTTCCATTTAAGAATGATGGAGGCCACTGTGTTCTTGGGGACCTTCAATGTTGCAGAAATGTTTTGGTACCCTTCCCCAGATCTGTGCCTCGACACAATCCTGTCTCTGAGCTCTACGGACAATTCCTTCGACCTCATGGCTTGGTTTTAGCTCTGACATTCACTGTCAACTGTAGGACCTAATATAGACAGGTGTGTGCCTTTCAAAATCATGTCCAATCAATTGAATTTACTACAGGTGGACTCCAATCAAGTTGTAGAAACATCTCAAGGATGATCATTGTAAACAGGATGCACCTGAGCTCAGTTTCGAGTCTCACAGCAAAGAGTCTGAATATTTAAGTAAATAAGGTACCTCTGTTTTTTTTCTTTTCTTCAATACATTTGTAAAAAAAATTTTTAACCTGTTTTAACTTTGTCATTATGGGGTATTGTGTGTAGATTAATGAGGATATATATATATTTTAAATCAATTTTAGACTAAGGCTGTAACGTAACAAACTATGTAAAAAGTCAAGGGGTCTGAATACTTTCCGAAGGCTCTGTATGTATCAAGTTTGAAGTGTTTTTATTGTCATGTGCACAAGTACAGTGAAATGCCTTTCCCAACAATGCAGAAATGAATATCAGTGGTGATACAAATAAAAAGGCAAGTAAATTGACCGGAAGCTTATCTAAAATATTTGACAGTGTGGGTAGGCTACAGTATTGCTGTGCGATTGGAGCGTGACATCATAGTCTATTTAATCTCAGAGCCAATACCAAGGCAGGATAGAAGCGTGACATCATAGTCTAGTTAATCTCACAGCCAATACCAGGGCAGGATAGAAGCGTGACGTCATAGTCTAGTTAATCTCAGAGCCTATACCAAGGCAGGATAGGAGCGTGACATCATAGTCTAGTTAATCTCACAGCCAATACCAAGGCAGGATAGGAGCATGATATCATAGTCTAGTTAATCTCAGAGCCAACACCAAGGCAGGATAGGAGCATGACATCATAGTCTAGTTAATCTCAGAGCCTATACCAAGGCAGGACATAGAACCCCAATAATCTATTGATAAACTAAATATTAAAAACAATTAGACTTTTGCATGCCGTGGCCAAATGCCAATAGTTCCAAATGATAACACAAATGAAGGGCGTTACTGTCACATTAAAGGGTGAAGGTGTTTTCCAGGAGTTTAATGCTGTTCACACACAGGTTTAGGACAGGTCTGATTTATAATGGAAAACATGAGTAGGTATGGCATGAGCCAAGTTAATCAACATCAATATTGTTGTACGTGCGTAGACTGTTCAGAAATGTAGTGTGAAACTTACACAATGGTTATAAATGATGCCTTTGGGCTCTAGAACAACATAGAACAACAGAACAGAACATTAGAACACCTTTTGGGCTACAGAACAACATAGAACAACAGAACAGAACATTAGAACACCTTTTGGGCTCTAGAACAACAGAACAGAACATTAGAACACCTTTTGGGCTCTAGAACAACATAGAACAACAGAACAGAACATTAGAACACCTTTTGGGGGGGGTGGGGGGAGTTGTACCATTTGTAACTGTATTTGTAACTGTATCTAAAATGTACCAAACTGTGCCAATAATGTCTATTGCTGTTGTTTCCCATGATTGGTATCATTAAAAATGTTTTTTTTTAAAGGTTTCGGGAACACAACAAAAAGAACGTGAAAATGTTCTCAGAGAGCAGAGCAGTGGCATTTTAGTGTTCTATTGTCAAGCAAAATAATGTTCAGAACATCACTGGAGCGTTGAAGACCTGTAACAGGAAGTCATCCAGTCCCCACTAGTACTTTAACTGTACAACATCCAACTGCTCTGACAACACATTTCTCATGTCAACACTTTCCCTCCAAAAACAATTATTTTCTTCTTTCTCATTCTTTCTCTCATAAACATACAGGGTGGGTGTCTGCCAAGCGGCGTCCTGACTGCTCCAGGCATAATATGATATGTGGGAGGGAGGGAGGGAGGGAGGGAGGGGGGAGGGAGGAGGCAGACAGACAGACAGACAGGAGGCAGACAGACAGACAGACAGACAGACAAAGCTCAGTATGTGACTAATGCTGCTGGGAAAAACAATACACTTCTCTCTCTCTCTCAATCCCTCCATCCATCCAGGCCTTCACTCAGCCAGGCCTTCACTCAGTCAGGTCTTCACTCAGCCAGGCCTTCACTCAGTTAGGCCTTCACTCAGTTAGGCCTTCACTCAGTCAGGTCTTCACTCAGTCAGGTCTTCACTCAGCCAGGCCTTCACTCAGCCAGGCCTTCACTCAGTTAGGCCTTCACTCAGCCAGGCCTTCACTCAGCCAGGCCTTCACTCAGCCAGGCCTTCACTCAGTTAGGCCTTCACTCAGCCAGGCCTTCACTCAGTCAGGCCTTCACTCAGTCAGGTCTTCACTCAGTCAGGCCTTCACTCAGCCAGGCCTTCACTCAGTTAGGCCTTCACTCAGCCAGGCCTTCACTCAGCCAGGCCTTCACTCAGCCAGGCCTCCATCCATCCAGGTCTTCACTCAGTCAGGCCTCCATCCATCCAGGCCTTCACTCAGCCAGGCCTTCACTCAGTCAGGCCTTCACTCAGCCAGGCCTTCACTCAGCCAGGCCTTCACTCAGCCAGGCCTTCACTCAGCCAGGCCTCCATCCATCCAGGTCTTCACTCAGTCAGACCTCCATCCATCCAGGTCTTCACTCAGTCAGGCCTCCATCCAGCCAGGCCTTCACTCAGCCAGGCCTTCACTCAGCCAGGCCTCCATCCATCCAGGCCTCCACTCAGCCAGGCCTTACTCTGCCTGTAATATGTAGTAGAGCAGAGCCACATGACTCCACTTTTAGACCGCCAGAAAACCAATTACACGCTGTGACTACGGCTTGTGTGGTCTACGGAGTAGTCACCATGTTGTGTGTGTTAGGGTGCCCGCGGATAATCTAGTCCTACCCTGCCCGCGGATAATCTAGTCCTACCCTGCCCGCGGATAATCTAGTCCTACCCTGCCCGCGGACAATCTAGTCCTACCCTGCCCGCGGATAATCTAGTCCTACCCTGCCCGCGGATAATCTAGTCCTACCCTGCCCGCGGATAATCTAGTCCTACCCTGCCCGCGGATAATCTAGTCTGCCCGCGGACAATCTAGTCCTACCCTGCCCGCGGATAATCTAGTCCTACCCTGCCCGCGGACAATCTAGTCCTACCCTGCCCGCGGATAATCTAGTCCTACCCTGCCCGCGGATAATCTAGTCCTACCCTGCCCGTGAAATAATCTAGTCCTACCCTGCCCGCGGATAATCTAGTCACACCCTGCCCGCGGATAATCTAGTCACACCCTGCCCGCGGATAATCTAGTCCTACCCTGCCCGCGGATAATCTAGTCCTACCCTGCCCGCGGATAATCTAGTCCTACCCTGCCCACGGATAATCTAGTCACACCCTGCCCGCGGATAATCTAGTCCTACCCTGCCCGCGGATAATCTAGTCCTACCCTGCCCGCGGACAATCTAGTCACACCCTGCCCGCGGATAATCTAGTCCTACCCTGCCCGCGGACAATCTAGTCCTACCCTGCCCGCGGACGATCTAGTCACACCCTGCCCGCAGATAATCTAGTCCTACCCTGCCCGCGGATAATCTAGTCCTACCCTGCCCGCAGATAATCTAGTCCTACCCTGCCCGCGGATAATCTAGTCCTACCCTGCCCGCAGATAATCTAGTCACACCCTGCCCGCGGACAATCTAGTCACACCCTGCCCGCGGATAATCTAGTCCTACCCTGCCCGCGGATAATCTAGTCCTACCCTCCCGCGGATAATCTAGTCCTACCCTGCCCGCGGATAATCTAGTCCTACCCTGCTCGCAGATAATCTAGTGACAGGGGTAACATGCCACAGTGGCAAGAACAAGATTAGCCTGAGCTGTATACACACACACACACACACACGTGCTCGTACATGTAAACACACACCGCTCTAGAAACAAGAACGCAATAAAGTTGAAGTAGACACACGGTGTGACTCAATTTGTAAAGCAAGACACTGAAGAAGCAGTTGACAAAGAGCTTATTTATGAACACGACACCACAATAGAGACGGAACACACACACACACACACACACACACACACACACACACACACACACACACACACACACACACACACACACACACACACACACACAAGAGTTTTAAATAATCAGCAGCCAGGCTGAGGGGGTTCCAGGGGGGGGAACTGTGATTTCCGGTGGTGAAAGATAAAGAGTTATAAGCCTGGCCTCAGGCGGGATAGAAGGATACAGTGACATGACAAAAAGACAGGGGAGGGAGGGGAGAGAGAGAGGGAGGGAGGGGAGAGAGAGAGAGGGGGGGGGGAGAGAGGGGAGAGAGGGAGTGGGAGAGAGGGGAGAGAGAGAGGGAGGGGAGGGAGAGACAGAGAGAGAGAGGGGAGGGGGAGAGAGGGAGGGAGGGGAGAGGAGAGAGGGAGGGGAGAGGGCGGGAGGGGAGGGAGGGAGGGGAGAGGAGAGAGGGAGGGAGGGGAGAGAGGGAGGGAGGGGAGAGAGGGAGGGAGGGGAGAGAGAGGTAGGGGAGAGAGAGAGAGAGGGGAGAGAGAGAGAGGGGAGAGAGAGGGAGGGGAGAGAGGGATGGGGAGAGAGGGAGGGAGGGAAGAGGAGAGAGGAAGGGAGGGGAGAGAGAGAGGGGAGAGAGGGGGGGGAGGAGAGGAGAGAGGGAGGGAGGGAGGGGAGAGAGGGAGGGAGGGGAGAGAGGGAGGGAAGAGAGGGAGGGAGGGGAGAGGGGAGAAAGGGAGGGGAGAAAGGGAGGGGTGAGAGGGAGGGAGGGGAGGGAGAGAGAGAGAGGGGAGAGAGGGAGGGAGGGGAGAGAGGGGAGAGAGGGAGGGAGGGGAGAGAGGGAGGGGAGACAATACGAGGGAGGGGAGAGAGAGAGGGGAGAGAGGGATGGGGAGAGAAGGAGGGAGGGGGGGAGGGAAGAGGAGAGAGGGAGTGAGGGGAGAGGGTGGGAGGGGAGAGAGAGAGAGAGGGGAGAGAGGGAGGGGAGAGAGAGGTAGGGGAGAGAGGGAGGGGAGAGAGAGAGGGGAGAGAGGGATGGGGAGAGAAGGAGGGAGGGGGGGAGGGAAGAGGAGAGAGGGAGTGAGGGGAGAGGGTGGGAGGGGAGAGAGAGAGAGGGGAGAGAGGGAGGGGGGAGGAGAGAGGGAGGGAGGGGAGAGGGGGAGGAGAGAGGGAGGGAAGAGAGAGGGAGGGGAGAGAGTGAAGGATGGGAGAGAGTGAGGGAAGAGAGGGAGGGGAGAGAGGGCGAGAGGGAGGGAAGAGAGGGAGGGGAGAGAGGGAGGGGAGAGAGAGAGAGGGAGGGGAGAGAGAGAGAGGTAGGGAGGGGAGAGAGAGAGAGGGAGGGAGGGGAGAGAGAGGGTGGGAGGGGAGAGAGAGGGAGGGTGGGGAGAGAGAGAGGGAGGGGAGAGAGAGGGAGGGGAGGGAGGGAGAGAGAGAGAAAGAGGGGAGAGAGGGAGGGAGGGGAGAGAGAGAGAGAGAGAGGGAAGGGAGAGGGAGGGAGGGGAGAGAGGGAGGGGAGAGAGGGAGGGAGAGATGGAGAGAGGGAGGGAGAGAGGGAGGGAGGGAGGGGAGAGAGGGAGGGGAGAGAGGGAGGGAGGGACCACCAGGTGCATGCAGGTAAAAAAAAAAAAAAAGACTGTAATACACACAGAGACACAAAGCAAGGTAAAACAGAGGTTGAATAATACATCAGAGTAATTGGGTTGTGGTGGGTTTGGGTCTTTCTGCTGAAAGCTGATAATGTGGTCGATTCACTTAGTGGAAAATGACGAAGGAGAGAGACGACAGTATCACACTCTTTAATAGTTCCTGTTTACTGGCAGGACATCAATGTTTCATCACACACTCGTTTCTTTGAGGACATCAGTGAGGGTGAGAGTAGGGTCACCTTTGGGCAGCCGGGTCACCTTTGGGCAGCCGGGTCACCTTTGGGCAGCCGGGTCACCTTTGGGCAGCCGGGTCACCTTTGGGCAGCCGGGTCACCTTTGGGCAGCCGGGTCACCTTTGGGCAGCCGGGTCACCTTTGGGCAGCCGGGTCACCTTTGGGCAGCCGGGTCACCTTTGGGCAGCCGGGTCACCTTTGGGCAGCCGGGTCACCTTAGGGCAGCCGGGTCACCTTTCGGCAGCCGGGTCACCTTTGGGCAGCCGGGTCACCTTTGGGCAGCCGGGTCACCTTTGGGCAGCCGGGTTACCTTTGGGCAGCCGGGTCACCTTTGGGCAGCCGGGTTACCTTTGGGCAGCCGGGTTACCTTTGGGCAGTGTTCCTGAAGTAGACTATTGAAAGGTCGGTTGAGGACACACTGAATGGACCTCTACTCTGGTAGCCCTGAGGACACAATCTGGATTAAACTCTGGTAGCCCTGAGGACACAATCTGGATTAAACTCTACTCTGGTAGCCCTAATCTGGATTAAACTCTACTCTGGTAGCCCTAATCTGGATTAAACTCTACTCTGGTAGCCCTAATCTGGATTAAACTCTACTCTGGTAGCCCTAATCTGGATTAAACTCTACTCTGGTAGCCCTAATCTGGATTAAACTCTACTCTGGTAGCCCTAATCTGGATTAAACTCTACTCTGGTAGCCCTAATCTGGATTGGGAGGAAGAAAGGAGGTAAACATACAACAATAGGGTCAGTTAGATATTTAGTGTGTCCACATGTGTGTTTCTCCATGTGTGTCCCTGTGCCCATAGTTACCTGAAGTGGTCGTTCAGGTATGGGTTCATTGCGGAGGGCTTGCAGGGCCTTCATGGCGGCGCTGTGACGGGCTGCCTGGCGAGTCCGGCCCTCTCCAATAAACTCATTAGTGCCCACAGACAGCTGGACATAGAAGATCTTTGGAACTGAGTAGTGGTACCTGGGATGGACAGTAGAGAGAGAGGGGGAGAGAGGGAGAGAGAGAGGGGGAGAAAGACAGAGAGGTGGAGAGAGAGAGAAAGACCGAGAGAGGTGGGGAGAGAGAGGTGGGGAGAGAGAGAGGTAGGGAGAGAGGGAGAAAGACCGAGAGCGGTGGAGAGAGAGAGACCGAGAGAGGTGGGGAGAGAGAGAGGGAGAGAGAGAGGGAGAGAAAGACAGAGAGAGGTGGGGAGAGAGAGAGGGAGAGAAAGACCGAGAGGTGGGGAGAGAGAGGTGGGGAGAGAGAGGGAGAGGTGGGGAGAGAGAGGTGGGGAGAGAGAGGTGGGGAGAGAGAGGGAGAGGTGGGGAGAGAGAGAGAAAGACCGAGAGAGGTGGTGAGAGAGAGAGAGAAAAAAGGCCTTTGATTGTTCTGGTGATTAGTGAAACCTGGTAGACTACAGCAGTCAGTGTGTAACGCCTGGAAGAGATCAAGCCAGGAGTGATTCTGCTGATAGCAGCCATTTCATAGAATGATCTAGTGTTGCTAATGACTGCGATGGGTGCTTGGTATCCTAAACTTAGTTGAATGCACTGACTGTTCAGTGAGTTACTCTCAAACGATACAACGCTCCTTCAGCACCGCTGTCGTAGAATAATGCCGCTCAGCCATTGGCTCTCAGGTAACGAATAGGAATGAGAAAACCAGATCTATATGGACGCCAGGGTCAAACCCATGTATAATACACCAGGTACCACAGGGCTGTATAATACACCAGGTACCACAGGGCTGTATAATACACCAGGTACCACAGGGCTGTATAATACACCAGGTACCACAGGGCTGTATAATACACCAGGTACCACAGGGCTGTATAATACACCAGGTACCACAGGGCTGTATAATACACCAGGTACCACAGGGCTGTATAATACACCAGGTACCACAGGGCTGTATAATACACCAGGTACCACAGGGCTGTATAATACACCAGGTACCACAGGGCTGTATAATACACCAGGTACCACAGGGCTGTATAATACACCAGGTACCACAGGGCTGTATAATACACCAGGTACCACAGGGCTGTATATTACACCAGGTACCACAGGGCTGTATAATACACCAGGTACCACAGGGCTGTATAATACAACAGGTACCACAGGGCTGTATATTAACACAGGGCTGTATAATACACCAGGTACCACAGGGCTGTATAATACACCAGGTACCACAGGGCTGTATAATACACCAGGTACCACAGGGCTGTATAATACACCAGGTACCACAGGGCTGTATAATACACCAGGTACCACAGGGCTGTATAATACACCAGGTACCACAGGGCTGTATAATACACCAGGTACCACAGGGCTGTATATTACACCAGGTACCACAGGGCTGTATAATACACCAGGTACCACAGGGCTGTATATTAACACAGGGCTGTATAATACACCAGGTACCACAGGGCTGTATAATACACCAGGTACCACAGGGCTGTATATTACACCAGGTACCACAGGGCTGTATATTACACCAGGTACCACAGGGCTGTATAATACACCAGGTACCACAGGGCTGTATAATACACCAGGTACCACAGGGCTGTATAATACACCAGGTACCACAGGGCTGTATATTACACCAGGTACCACAGGGCTGTATAATACACCAGGTACCACAGGGCTGTATAATACACCAGGTACCACAGGGCTGTATATTACACCAGGTACCACAGGGCTGTATAATACACCAGGTACCACAGGGCTGTATATTACCACAGGGCTGTATAATACACCAGGTACCACAGGGCTGTATAATACACCAGGTACCACAGGGCTGTATATTACCACAGGGCTGTATAATACACCAGGGCTGTATATTACACCAGGTACCACAGGGCTGTATAATACACCAGGTACCACAGGGCTGTATATTAACACAGGGCTGTATAATACACCAGGTACCACAGGGCTGTATAATACACCAGGTACCACAGGGCTGTATAATACACCAGGTACCACAGGGCTGTATAATACACCAGGTACCACAGGGCTGTATAATACACCAGGTACCACAGGGCTGTATAATACACCAGGTACCACAGGGCTGTATAATACACCAGGTACCACAGGGCTGTATATTACACCAGGTACCACAGGGCTGTATAATACACCAGGTACCACAGGGCTGTATATTAACACAGGGCTGTATAATACACCAGGTACCACAGGGCTGTATAATACACCAGGTACCACAGGGCTGTATATTACACCAGGTACCACAGGGCTGTATATTACACCAGGTACCACAGGGCTGTATAATACACCAGGTACCACAGGGCTGTATAATACACCAGGTACCACAGGGCTGTATAATACACCAGGTACCACAGGGCTGTATATTAACACAGGGCTGTATAATACACCAGGTACCACAGGGCTGTATAATACACCAGGTACCACAGGGCTGTATATTACACCAGGTACCACAGGGCTGTATAATACACCAGGTACCACAGGGCTGTATAATACACCAGGTACCACAGGGCTGTATATTACACCAGGTACCACAGGGCTGTATAATACACCAGGTACCACAGGGCTGTATAATACACCAGGTACCACAGGGCTGTATATTACCACAGGGCTGTATAATACACCAGGTACCACAGGGCTGTATAATACACCAGGTACCACAGGGCTGTATATTACCACAGGGCTGTATAATACACCAGGGCTGTATATTACACCAGGTACCACAGGGCTGTATAATACACCAGGTACCACAGGGCTGTATATTACCACAGGGCTGTATAATACACCAGGTACCACAGGGCTGTATAATACACCAGGTACCACAGGGCTGTATAATACACCAGGTACCACAGGGCTGTATAATACACCAGGTACCACAGGGCTGTATAATACACCAGGTACCACAGGGCTGTATAATACACCAGGTACCACAGGGCTGTATAATACACCAGGTACCACAGGGCTGTATATTACACCAGGTACCACAGGGCTGTATAATACACCAGGTACCACAGGGCTGTATAATACACCAGGTACCACAGGGCTGTATAATACACCAGGTACCACAGGGCTGTATAATACACCAGGTACCACAGGGCTGTATAATACACCAGGTACCACAGGGCTGTATAATACACCAGGTACCACAGGGCTGTATAATACACCAGGTACCACAGGGCTGTATAATACACCAGGTACCACAGGGCTGTATAATACACCAGGTACCACAGGGCTGTATAATACACCAGGTACCACAGGGCTGTATAATACACCAGGTACCACAGGGCTGTATAATACACCAGGTACCACAGGGCTGTATAATACACCAGGTACCACAGGGCTGTATAATACACCAGGTACCACAGGGCTGTATATTACACCAGGTACCACAGGGCTGTATATTACACCAGGTACCACAGGGCTGTATATTACACCAGGTACCACAGGGCTGTATAATACACCAGGTACCACAGGGCTGTATAATACACCAGGTACCACAGGGCTGTATAATACACCAGGTACCACAGGGCTGTATAATACACCAGGTACCACAGGGCTGTATAATACACCAGGTACCACAGGGCTGTATAATACACCAGGTACCACAGGGCTGTATAATACACCAGGTACCACAGGGCTGTATAATACACCAGGTACCACAGGGCTGTATATTACACCAGGTACCACAGGGCTGTATAATACACCAGGTACCACAGGGCTGTATAATACACCAGGTACCACAGGGCTGTATAATACACCAGGTACCACAGGGCTGTATAATACACCAGGTACCACAGGGCTGTATAATACACCAGGTACCACAGGGCTGTATAATACACCAGGTACCACAGGGCTGTATAATACACCAGGTACCACAGGGCTGTATAATACACCAGGTACCACAGGGCTGTATAATACACCAGGTACCACAGGGCTGTATAATACACCAGGTACCACAGGGCTGTATATTACACCAGGTACCACAGGGCTGTATATTACACCAGGTACCACAGGGCTGTATATTACACCAGGTACCACAGGGCTGTATAATACACCAGGTACCACAGGGCTGTATAATACACCAGGTACCACAGGGCTGTATAATACACCAGGTACCACAGGGCTGTATAATACACCAGGTACCACAGGGCTGTATAATACACCAGGTACCACAGGGCTGTATAATACACCAGGTACCACAGGGCTGTATAATACACCAGGTACCACAGGGCTGTATAATACACCAGGTACCACAGGGCTGTATATTACACCAGGTACCACAGGGCTGTATAATACACCAGGTACCACAGGGCTGTATAATACACCAGGTACCACAGGGCTGTATAATACACCAGGTACCACAGGGCTGTATAATACACCAGGTACCACAGGGCTGTATAATACACCAGGTACCACAGGGCTGTATAATACACCAGGTACCACAGGGCTGTATAATACACCAGGTACCACAGGGCTGTATAATACACCAGGTACCACAGGGCTGTATAATACACCAGGTACCACAGGGCTGTATAATACACCAGGTACATTTTTACATTTACATTTTAGTCATTTAGCAGACGCTCTTATCCAGAGCGACTTACAGTAGAGTGCATACATTTTATTACATTTTTACATACTGAGACAAGGATATCCCTACCGGCCAAACCCTCCCTAACCCGGACGACGCTATGCCAATTGTGCGTCGCCCCACGGACCTCCCGGTTGCGGCCGGCTGCGACAGAGCCTGGGCGCGAACCCTGCCCAGCCTGGGCGCGAACCCAGAGACTCTGGTGGCGCAGATAGCACTGCGATGCAGTGCCCTAGACCACTGCGCCACCCGGGAGGCCCACAGGGCTGTATAAGTAGGAAGAAATCGGGGCAGAACAGAACGCCGTGCCACCGAGAGGGAAGAAAGCATTACACAGATGGGTAATACAAAGCTCAAAGTATTCCTACCCAATAAAACCAGAATATCACAATAATTCCTAACAAATAAAATCATTACAATAATTATGAAAATAATTCCTATCCAAATGAAATCATAATAATAATGAATAGTATTCCTACCCAGCAGGATGTGGGCGGAGACAACAGAACATAAATCATAAGCGAGCGAGCGAGTACGCACACACGCACGCACGCACGCACACACACACACACACACACACACACACACACACACACACACGGCCTTGGCCGGCCAGCTAGAAGCAAAATCTAAATACACAAACAGTCTGGACCCAATAAGAGCAACATGTTGACTACAGTCAAAGACTGGAAAAGATGATTACATTATATTATTATATTATATTACATTATATTATTATATTATATTACATTATATTATTATATTATATTACATTATATTATTATATTATATTACATTATATTATTATATTATATTACATTATATTTCATATGAACAGAAGACTGAACTCAAGACACTTGTAAATCATTTAACAGACCAATTATTTAAATAAAGGGGTAATGTGGGATTGGTTCCTCCACTGAGACACAGTTCAAAGTGGACAGGGATTGGTTCCTCCACTGAGACACAGTTCAAAGTGGATGTGATTGGTTCCTCCACTGAGACACAGTTCAAAGTGAATGTGATTGGTTCCCCCACTGAGACACAGTTCAAAATGAACGGGATTGGTTCCTCCACTGAGACACAGTTCAAAGTGGATGTGATTGGTTCCTCCACTGAGACACAGTTCAAAGTGAACGGGATTGGTTCCTCCACTGAGACACAGTTCAAAGTGAACGGGATTGGTTCCTCCACTGAGACACAGTTCAAAGTGGACAGGGATTGGTTCCTCCACTGAGACACAGTTCAAAGTGGACAGGGATTGGTTCCTCCACTGAGACACAGTTCAAAGTGAACGGGATTGGTTCCTCCACTGAGACACAGTTCAAAGTGAATGTGATTGGTTCCCCCACTGAGACACAGTTCAAAGTGGATGTGATTGGTTCCTCCACTGAGACACAGTTCAAAGTGAATGTGATTGGTTCCCCCACTGAGACACAGTTCAAAGTGAACGGGATTGGTTCCTCCACTGAGACACAGTTCAAAGTGGATGTGATTGGTTCCCCCACTGAGACACAGTTCAAAGTGAACGGGATTGGTTCCTCCACTGAGACACAGTTCAAAGTGGATGTGATTGGTTCCCCCACTGAGACACAGTTCAAAGTGGACAGGGATTGGTTCCTCCACTGAGACACAGTTCAAAGTGAACGGGATTGGTTCCTCCACTGAGACACAGTTCAAAGTGGATGGGATTGGTTCCCCCACTGAGACACAGTTCAAAGTGAACGGGATTGGTTCCCCCACTGAGACACAGTTCAAAGTGGACAGGGATTGGTTCCCCCACTGAGACACAGTTCAAAGTGAACGGGATTGGTTCCCCCACTGAGACACAGTTCAAAGTGGACAGGGATTGGTTCCCCCACTGAGACACAGTTCAAAGTGGACAGGGATTGGTTCCCCCACTGAGACACAGTTCAAAGTGGACGGGATTGGTTCCCCCACTGAGACACAGTTCAAAGTGGATGTGATTGGTTCCTCCACTGAGACACAGTTCAAAGTGGATGTGATTGGTTCCCCCACTGAGACACAGTTCAAAGTGGACGGGATTGGTTCCTCCACTGAGACACAGTTCAAAGTAGATGTGATTGGTTCCTCCACTGAGACACAGTTCAAAGTGGATGGGATTGGTCCTCCACTGAGACACAGTTCAAAGTGAACGGGATTGGTTCCCCCACTGAGACACAGTTCAAAGTGGACGGGATTGGTCCTCCACTGAGACACAGTTCAAAGTGAACGGGATTGGTTCCCCCACTGAGACACAGTTCAAAGTGGACGGGATTGGTTCCCCCACTGAGACACAGTTCAAAGTGTATGGGATTGGTTCTTTCATGTACAAGTAGAGAACTCTGCATCTTCTACTAGAGCTTCATAAAGGAGACGTTGAGTCTGATGACAAAGGGCTGGAAGCTGCTATGAATGCTAATGGTGAAACAATCAGTCAGGCTGCTAGCCAAATGGCACCCTATTCCCTATATAGTGCACTTCGTTTGACCAGAATAGTGCACTTATTTTGACCAGAGACCTGTGATATTTGGGAGGCAGACGCAGTCTCTAACTTGTGTATCCCAGCCTGAGGGGAACGGCTAATACTGACCACTCTTGTCAACACATTTCTCTCTCTCTCTGACACGCTGCCCTTCAGCTTCTCCTTCCTCCCCAGCTCTCTCCCTCTCCTTGTTCCTCTCTTCCTCCCCTCTCTCTCTCTCCCTCTCCTTGTTCCTCTCTTCCTCCCCTATCTCTCTCTCCCTGTCCCTCACTCCGTCTCCGTCTCCCAGTTCTTCTCTCCCTCTCCCTGTACCTCTCTCTCTCTCCGTCTCTCCCTCTCCCTGTACCTCCCTCCCTCTCCCTGTACCTCCCTCGCTCTCCCTGTACCTCTCTCCCTCTCTCTGTACCTCTCTCCCTCTCCTTGTTCCTCACTTCCTCCCCTATCTCTCTCTCCGTCTCCATCTCCCAGTTCCTCCCTCCCTCTCCCTGTACCTCTCTCTCTCTCCCTGTACCTCTCTCTCTCTCCGTCTCCTGTTCCTCTCTCCCTCTCCCTGTACCTCTCTCTCTCTCCCTGTACCTCTCTCCATCTCCCTGTACCTCTCTCCCTCTCCCTGTACCTCTCTCCCTGTACCTCTCTCCCTCTCCCTGTACCTCTCTCCCTGTACCTCTCTCTCTATCCCTGTACCTCTCTCTCTATCCCTGTACCTCTCTCCCTCTCTCTGTACCTCTCTCCCTCTCTCTGTACCTCTCTCCCTCTCTCTGTACCTCTCTCCTCTCCTTGTTCCTCTCTCCCTCTCTCTGTACCTCTCTCCCTCTCCCTGTACCTCTCTCCCTCTCCCTGTACCTCTCTCCCTCTCCATGTACCTCTCTCCCTCTCCCTGTACCTCTCTCCCTCTCCCTGTACCTCTCTCCCTCTCCCTGTACCTCCCTCCCTCTCCCTGTACCTCTCTCCCTGTACCTCTCTCTCTCCCTGTACCTCTCTCCCTCTCTCTGTACCTCCTCCCTCTCTCTGTACCTCTCTCCCTCTCTCTGTACCTCTCTCCCTCTCCCCGTACCTCTCTCCCTCTCCCTGTACCTCTCTCCCTGTCCCTGTACCTCTCTCCCTGTCCCTGTACCTCTCTCCCTGTACCTCTCTCTCTCTCCCTGTCCCTCTCTCCCTCTCTCTGTACCTCTCTCCCTCTCCCTGTACCTCTCTCCCTCTCCCTGTACCTCTCTCCCTGTCCCTCTCTCCCTCTCCCTGTACCTCTCTCCCTGTTCCTGTACCTCTCTCCCTGTCCCTGTACCTCTCTCCCTGTACCTCTCTCCCTGTCCCTGTCCATCTCTCCCTGTACCTCTCTCCCTGTACCTCTCTCCCTCTCCCTGTACCCCTCTCCCTGTCCCTGTCCCTCTCTCCCTCTCCCTGTACCTCTCTCCCTGTCCCTCTCTCCCTCTCCCTGTACCTCTCTCCCTCTCCCTGTCCCTCTCTCCCTGTCCCTGCACCTCTCTCCCTGTCCCTGCACCTCTCTCCCTGTCCCTGTACCTCTCTCCCTGTACCTCTCTCCCTGTCCCTGTACCTCTCTCCCTGTCCCTGTACCTCTCTCCCTGTACCTCTCTCTCTCTCCCTGTACCTCTCTCCCTGTCCCTATACCTCTCTCCCTGTACCTCTCTCCCTCTCCCTGTACCTCTCTCCCTGTACCTCTCTCCCTGTCCCTGTACCTCTCTCCCTACCCCTCCTCTGTTGCCTCCCATCTTTCTCCATATTTATTGCTTCTCTCGTTCTCTTTCTCCCTCATTCCTTCCCCCTCACCATTCCTTCATCCTCTCCAGTCCAGCTGGCTGTTGGAGTGAGTCAGTGTTTCTCTCTCAAAATTCACCAGAGTTCTCCGCCACCCCACAACCCCCTCTGCTCTCTCTTATGATCACATAAACACACTCTCTCCCTCTCTATACCCTGTCCACGGGGGCCTTTCCTAGAGCGGGGTGGGTCTGCCTGGCCCTCTCCTCTCACGTCATGTGTGGCCCTAGGGCCTCAGAGGAAATGCCAAGTGCAACATGGGCCAGGGCCAGGAGGACAGCATCACAAACTATACTCTATGGCCAGGAGGACAGCATCACAAACTGTACCCTATGGCCAGGAGGACAGCATCACAAACTGTACTCTATGGCCAGGAGGACAGCATCAAACTACTCTATGGCCAGGAGGACAGCATCACAAACTGTTCTCTATGGCCAGGAGGACAGCATCACAAACTGTACCCTATGTACTTCATAGTGAACATATTTTAACCAGAGCCCTATGGCCCCTGACTTGGCAGAGGACTGAGGAGCTGGAAGGAGAGGAGAGCAGCTGGACTGGAGGAACACCACACTACACTGGCTATACAGCTGCTGAGAGAGGGGGGGGGGGGGGGGGGAGAGAGAGTGGGAGGGAGGGAGAGAATGGGAGAGAGAGTGGGAGAGAGAGAGTGGGAGAGAGAGAGTGGGAGGGAGAGAGTGGGAGGGAGGGAGAGAGTGGGAGGGACAGAGCGTGGGAGGGAGGGAACGTGGGAGGGAGAGAAAGTGGGAGGGAGGGAACGGGGGAGGGAGAGAGAGTGGGAGGGAGGGAACGTGGGAGGGAGAGAGAGTGGGAGGGAGAGAGAGTGGGAGGGAGGGAACGTGGGAGGGAGGGAGGGAGAGTGGGGGGGAGAGAGAGTGGGAGGGAGAGAGAGTGGGAGGGAGAGAGAGTGGGAGGGAGAGAGAGTGGGAGGGAGAGAGTGGGAGGGAGGGACCGTGGGAGGGAGAGAGTGGGAGGGAGAGAGAGTGGGAGGGAGAGAGAGTGGGAGGGAGAGAGAGTGGGAGGGAGAGAGAGTGGGAGGGAGGGAACGTGGGAGGGAGAGAGTGGGAGGGAGAGAGAGTGGGAGGGAGAGAGAGTGGGAGGGAGAGAGCGTGGGAGGGAGGGAACGTGGGAGGGAGAGAGAGTGGGAGGGAGGGAGGAGTTATCTCCACCCTGCTACCATACAGCCGACCGTGCCTCAAAACAAACCACTCCACCCTGGACTAGAACAGCCTTTATGACCAGGTCCACCTCTACAAGGCAGCAGGGCCCACCTTTATGACCAGGTCTACCTCTACAAGGCAGCAGGGCCCACCTTTATGACCAGGTCCACCTCTACAAGGCAGCAGGGCCCACCTTTATGACCAGGTCCACCTCTACAAGGCAGCAGGGCCCACCTTAACGACCAGGTCCACCTCTACAAGGCAGCAGGGCCCACCTTAACGACCAGGTCCACCTCTACAAGGCAGCAGTGCCCACCTTCATGACCAGGTCCACCTCTACAAGGCAGCAGGGCCCACCTTAACGACCAGGTCCACCTCTACAAGGCAGCAGGGCCCACCTTAACGACCAGGTCCACCTCTACAAGGCAGCAGGGCCCACCTTTATGACCAGGTCCACCTCTACAAGGCAGCAGGGCCCACCTTTATGACCAGGTCCACCTCTACAAGGCAGCAGGGCCCACCTTAACGACCAGGTCCACCTCTACAAGGCAGCAGGGCCCACCTTTATGACCAGGTCCACCTCTACAAGGCAGCAGGGCCCACCTTTATGACCAGGTCCACCTATACAAGGCAGCAGGGCCCACCTTTATGACCAGGTCCACCTCTACAAGGCAGCAGGGCCCACCTTTATGACCAGGTCCACCTCTACAAGGCAGCAGGGCCCACCTTAATGACCAGGTCCACCTCTACAAGGCAGCAGGGCCCACCCACCAGGACCCTAAAGGACATCACCCTCAACCGCAACACTTCACACAGGACCAACAGACACCCCGCCCAGACCAACAGACACCACGCCCAGACCAACAGACACCCCGCCCAGACCAACAGACACCCCGCCCAGACCAACAGACACCCCGCCCAGACCAACAGACACCCCGCCCAGACCAACAGACACCCCGCCCAGACCAACAGACACCCCCGCCCAGACCAACAGACACCCCGCCCAGACCAACAGACACCCCGCCCAGACCAACAGACACCCCGCCCAGACCAACAGACACCCCGCCCAGACCAACAGACACCCCGTCCAGACCAACAGACACCCCGCCCAGACCAACAGACACCCCGCCCAGACCAACAGACACCCCGCCCAGACCAACAGACACCCCGCCCAGACCAACAGACACCCCGCCCAGACCAACAGACACCCCGCCCAGACCAACAGACACCCCGCCCAGACCAACAGACACCTCACCCAGACCAACAGACACCCCGCCCAGACCAACAGACACCTCACCCAGACTAACAGACACCCCACCCAGACCAACAGACACCCCGCCCAGACCAACAGACACCCCGCCCAGACCAACAGACACCCCGCCCAGACCAACAGACACCCCGCCCAGACCAACAGACACCCCGCCCAGACCAACAGACACCCCACTCAGACCAACAGACACCCCGCCCAGACCAACAGACACCCCACCCAGACCAACAGACACCCCACCCAGACCAACAGACACCCCGCAACATTGGACACAAAGCCTTCACTATCTCATCCTGGAATATCCAAGGCCTGAGGTCATCTGCCTTTGGCCTAAAGAGCAGGAACCTGGACTTCACCAAAGAAATCAGAAATACAGACATTATCATCCTACAAAAAACATGGTACAGAGGAGACGGACCCAAGGGTTGCCCTCTAGGTTACAGAGAGCTGGTAGTCCCATCCACCAAACTACCAGGTGTGAAACAGGGAAAAGACTCAGGGGGTATGCTAATTTTGTACAGAGCAGACCTAACTCACTCTATTAAATTAATCAAAACAGGAACATTTTACATCTGGCTAGAAATAAATAAGGAAATGATCTCAAGATAGAAAAAATATCCTCCTGTGTGCTACCTACATCCCCCCCAATAGAATCCCCATACTTTAACTATGACAGCTTCTCCATCCTAGAGGGGGAGATCAACCATTTCCAGGCCCAGGGACATGTACTAGTCTGTGGTGGCCTACAGTTGAAGTCAGAAGTTCACATACACTTAGGTTGGAGTCATTAAAACTCATTTTTCAACCACTCCACAAATTTCTTGTTCACAAACTATTGTTTTGTCAAGTCGGTTAGGACACCTACTTTGTGCAAGACACAAGTAATTTTTCCAACAATTGTTTACAGACATATTATTTCACTTATAATTCACTGTATCACAATTCCAGTGGTTCAGAAGTTTACATACACTAAGTTGACTGTGCATTTAAACAGCCTGGAAAATTCCAGAAAATTATGTCATAGCTTTAGAAGCTTCTGATAGGTTAACTGACATAATTTGAGTTAAATGTAGGTGTACCTGTGGATGTATTTCAAGGCCTACCTTTAAACACAGTGCCTCGTTGCTTGACATCATGGGAAAATCAAAAGAAATCAGCCAAGACCTCAGAAAAGAAATTGTAGACCTCCACAAGTCTGGTTCATCCTTGGGAGCAATTTCCAAACGCCTGAAGGTACCACGTTCATCTGTACAAACAATAGTACGCAAGTATAAACACCATGGGACCAAGCAGCCGTCATACCGCTCAGGAAGGAGACACTTTCTGTCTCCTAGAGATGAACGTACTTTGGTGCAAAAAGTGCAAATCAATCCCAGAACAACAGCAAAGGACCTTGTGAAGATGCTGGAGGAAACAGGGCCAAAAGTACCTATATCCACAGTAAAACGAGTCCTATATCGACATAACCTGAAAGGCCGCTCAGCAAGGAAGAAGCAAATGCTCCAAAATCTTCATAAAAAAGCCAGACTACGGTTTGCAACTGCACATGGGGACAAAGATCGTACTTTTTGGAGAAATGTCCTCTGGTCTGATGAAACAAAAATAGAACTGTTTGGCCATAATGACCATCGTTATGTTTGGAGGAAAAAGGGGGAGGCTTGCAAGCCAAAGAACACCATCCCAACCGTGAAGCACGGGGGTGGCAGCATCATGTTGTGGGGGTGCTTTGCTGCAGGAGGGACTGGTGCACTTCACAAAATAGATGGCCTCATGAGGGAGGAAAATTATGTGGATATATTGAAGCAACATCTCAAGACATCAGTCAGGAAGTTAAAGCTTGGTCGCATATGGGTCTTCCAAATGGACAATGACCCCAAGCATACTTCCAAAGTTGTGGCAAAATGGCTTCAGGACAACAAAGTCAAGGTATTGGAGTGGGCATCACAAAGCCCTGACCTCAATCCCATAGAAAATTTGTGGGCAGAACTGATGAAGCGTGTCCGAGCAAGGAGGCCTACAAACCTGACTCAGTTACACCAGCTCTGTCAGGAGGAATGGGACAAAATTCACCCAACTTATTATGGGAAGCTTGTGGAAGGCTACATGAAACGTTTGACCCAAGTTTAACAATTTAAAGGCAATGCTACCAAATACTAATTGAGTGTATGTAAACTTCTGACCCACTGGGAATGTGATGAAAGAAATAAAAGCTGAAATAAATCATGCTCTCTACTATTATTCTGACATTTCACATTCTTAAAATAAAGTGGTGATCCTAACTGACCTTAGACAGGGACTTTTTACTAGGATTAAATGTCAGGAATTGTGAAAAAATGAGTTTAAATGTATTTGGCTAAGGTGTATGTAAACTTTCGACTTCAACTGTACATGCCAGAACTGTACAAGAACCTGACACCCTGAGCACACAGGGGGACAAACACCTGCCTGCAGGTGACAGCATTCCCTCCCCCATATGCCCCCCCCCTCAGCACACAGGGGGACAAACACCTGCCTGCAGGTGACAGCATTCCCTCCCCCATTTGCCCCCCCCCTCAGCACACAGGGGGACAAACACCTGCCTGCAGGTGACAGCATTCCCTCCCCCATATGCCCCCCCCCTCAGCACACAGGGGGACAAACACCTGCCTGCAGGTGACAGCATTCCCTCCCCCATATGCCCCCCCCCCTCAGCACACAGGGGGACAAACACCTGCCTGCAGGTGACAGCATTCCCTCCCCCATATGCCCCCCCCCTCAGCACACAGGGGGACAAACACCTGCCTGCAGGTGACAGCATTCCCTCCCCCATATGCCCCCCCCCCCTCAGCACACAGGGGGACAAACACCTGCCTGCAGGTGACAGCATTCCCTCCCCCATATGCCCCCCCCCCTCAGCACACAGGGGGACAAACACCTGCCTGCAGGTGACAGCATTCCCTCCCCCATATGCCCCCCCCCCTCAGCACACAGGGGGACAAACACCTGCCTGGAGGTGACAGCATTCCCTCCCCCATATGCCCCCCTAGACACAACTACGACAAAACAACCAACAACAATGGCTCACAACTTCTGCAGCTCTGTTGCATGCTGGGTATGTACGTCACAAGTCCTCAACTGGCAGCTTCATTATATAGTACCCGCAAAACACCAGTCTCAACGTCAACAGTGAAGAGGCGACTCCGGGATGCTGGCCTTCTAGGCAGAGTTGCAAAGAAAAAGCCATATCTCAGACTGGCCAATAAAAATAAAAGATTAAGATGGGCAAAAGAACACAGGCACAGGACAGAGGAACTCTGCCTAGAAGGCCAGCATCCCGGAGTCGCCTCTTCACTGTTGACGTTGAGACTGGACAGAGGAACTCTGCCTAGAAGGCCAGCATCCCGGAGTCACCTCTTCACTGTTGACGTTGAGACTGATGTTTTGCAGGGTACTATTTAATGAAGCTGCCAGTTGAGGACTTGTGAGGCGTCCGTTTCTCAAACTAGACAAAAATAAAACATCTGAGCAGTAGATCTCAGCTTGCTTTTTGACCCGGAAGTGATCTCGACTCAGAAAAGGTTGGTGACCAATGTTGTAGAGCATATCCATATAAAGTGTTCCCGCTGTGTTCAATAACTCATCCAATGAAGTATTTTATTTGCTCTAGATATTCTGCACAGATTCTGGGCCCTGACAGTAAATCTCAGTAAGACAAAAATAATGGTGTTCCAAAAAAGGTCCAGTCGCCAGGACCACAAATACAAATTCCATCTAGACACCGTTTCCCAAGAGAAGATATTCCAAACTGGGGTATGCCGTCGTGGGTACGACAAATAAAAATGTGATTCACATTATTATTTTTTATATATATATATATATTTATTTTTTCTTCCCCCAAACAGTTCATTTGTATTTTCCAACAGGGCTATATACATATATATATATTTGTATGAGATTTTTTCCTCTCCTGAGTAGCCTCGTTTCAAAACTAAAATGAGATAATCTAGTGTTCAGGGAAATAACACAAATGTCAAATACTAGGTAGCCTAGTCAAAACATTAACATCCAATCACATTAACCCGTTACTCTCCCGCGGGAATTCCACTAACGGTCCGTATGTAGCCAAACGTAGCTGCTGCTCGTTCCGTTTGCTCGAAAATGGATTTTAAAAAGTAAGTGTCAGGATTTGGCTAGGTTTATTCCGGTTTTGGCCACTAGATGCCCCCATTGGGCTTTTTTGACCCTTTTGTTTGCCCTTATTTCCAGTTATTATTTTCACCTGTGCCTCGTTTCCCTTGTATGTATTTAAACCCTTAGTTTTCCTCAGTTCTTAGCTCTGTGTTTGATTGTTAGCACCCAGCCCCAGCCATGCTGTGAA